>NW_005187837.1:85741-91271 GCF_000239375.1 Pundamilia nyererei | reverse complement strand
TGTGAGGGGTCTGTGATGATTTTCCCTGCCCGTTTCATGGTTCTTGAGAGGTACAGATCCTGGATGGAGGGCAGGGGGACGCTGATGATCCTTTCTGCTGCCCGTACAGTCCGCTGCAGTCTGCTCCTGTCCTGTTTAGTGGCTGCACCATACCAGACTGTGATGGAGGAGCACAGGACAGACTCAATGACCACAGTGTAGAACTGGATCAGCAGCTCCTTTGGAAGACTGTAGGGTTAGGGGTTGTCTCAGGAAGTACATCCTCTGCTGGGTCTTTCTGAGGATGGAGTTGAAGTTGGTCTCCCACTTCAGGTCCTGGGAGATGGTTGTACCCCGGAACTTGAAGATCTTCACAGTCAACACAGGGCTGTCTGATATGGTGAGGGGGGGCAGAGTTGAGGGATGTCTCCTGAAGTCCACTGTCATCTCTACAGTCTTAAGAGTGTTCAGCTTCAGATTGTGCTGACTGCACCAGAGTACCAGCCGCTCAACCTCTTGCTGGTATGTGGACTCATCACCATCCTGAATGTGGCCAATGACAGTGGTGTCATCTGCAAACACATTTATGTACAATGTGTTCCATAAAGATTGCTACGTGCAATCTTTAGTAATTTATTGAATGTGTTCATAAAAAAGGACCAAATACAGTGTTATTCACACTGTCACAGTTACAATGACATTGATCTATGATTCATTCAATCATAATAAAACACACCTAACTCAAAGAATAAACCAGTGCCGTCTATACATAACAGACAACTTAAAGAACTTATGTTAAATTGTATATAGGTCCATCTTTGTGTACTGTGTTACGAGCAGGCTATCACAAAATAAAAAACAAACAAACAAATAAAACAAATCCTTTAGTTGAAGCTACAAACATGGCAAAAGGAGAAGTGACAGACCTAAAAACTATCTACATGAAATGAACAGTATCTGAACATCATGTCCTTAAAAAACAGGAAATAATCCAGCAAAGACCTGACACAGGACCTGAGCGATGCATGTGCTCTTTCCATTCCCCTGCTACTCACCTCATCAGAAACGGTCTCAGTGGAAGGGTGGCTGTCAAGAAGCCATTACTGAGGAAGGGAAATGGAGAGAAAAGGCTGAGGTATGCCAAATTACACAAGAACTGGACTGAAACTCAGTTTCAACAGCCCTTATGTAGTGATGGATCCACATTTAAAATGTTTAGTTCAAATCGCCATGAACATACACAGAGGAGGGAGCCAACACCCAAAGAGGAACTTTGAAATGCCCTTCAAGAAGCCTGGAGAACTATTCCTAAAGAGTAAATACAGAAATTAGGAGAAAGCTTGCCTAAGAAAGTTCGGGCAGAGTTGAATAAAGATGTTCATACCAAACACTGATCTAGCTGTACAAACGCCATTTTTTCCTTTATATAGTGCAATTCCAAAAAAGTTTGCAGAATAAATCCTAGTTCTCCTCGCAAAATATAAAGAAATGAAGAGTGGCTCTGTTCTTCAGAAAAGGACAAACATGGTCATTTGTTAAGATGGTTAAAATAGTGAATGTTTAATTTCACAGGACCTCGAGCGGTTTTCACAACGTGACACTGACATGGAAGCATATAGCAGCAGTGTTGGACAGATTCCTGAAGTACATAAGGAACATTTTAAAGTTGACTTTTTCTCCAAGAATTCGACCATTTGGATAAATCTGGGAGCTAGATATTCCCTGTTTTGACATTTGTGAGATAAGAGCAGAATTGTTGACAGCTGAGTTTGTGTTACTGACACATGCAGACAGAAACAGGAAGATGTTTATAGTACACTTAGTATTAACTGAAGGTCATGTTGATGAGTCTATCACCTTCACAAGGGAGATTAACCAGCTTGAAGCCCGGCACCGAGAATTATCTAATATTTAGTACGAAGAATGTCTGAGGTAAACTCAGTGCACGCATCTTGTGTTTTTACATAAACTGTATGTGATGTGCACTGAGAATCTGCAGGTCTCCACTGCGAACTGCGCCAGATTCTGTTTAAAAAGACTTGATTTGGTTCTTGTTCTACTCTCTGCTGTTCGTAACAAAGTCACAGTTTCTTCCAAATTGTAAATCGAGGTCAAGTCTCATTAAGTCACATTCATGCTGTCCCTTCCTCTCTCTCATTGTGATCAAATACAAAAAGCAGCAGCAAGCAAAGTGAAATCTCATTTACGCTAACATTACATGTCCGTCTAGAACTATGTCTCTTACCATGAGGATGTTACTTTGATGCACACCAGCTGCATATGTTGCTGTCCAAACTAACCCCTGAAGCATCAATACTCCCTTCAGCAGCCTCCCAAAACAAGACAGTGTCTGCAACACAACTAAAGCTGCTTATAAATGCACAGAGGAACATGACAAATAGTCCAAGACAGGTAGTCCTGACAGGAGTGAACAGCGAGGTGAGGCACACGAAAAAACAGCCTGAGTCAGAGTCACTGCTGCATCAACAGTCACATTTCAAATATTTGGTTGTAGTGTTTACAGTACAGCCTCTACTTTTGTTGCTGCTTATTTGGCAAGTAGTGACCAGGTAGGGTGAGGAAGCTCAAAGATGGCGACTCATTATGTAAAACCATCCATGCAGCTAGGTACACATTGAGCGTGTTCAAGTGCATCACCTTGAAAATATTTAGCACATGACTGGAATTTGAACTTGAAAGATGAAAAGAGCACACACAGTCCTGTTACTTTCAGAGTACAGCGCTGATTCGATAAACCTCAGTGCTGTAAACCACAGTCCTGAAAGGAATATAAAAAGTATTCATTAATATGTGCTTATGTACACCTTGATGCTTCCCATGCTGATGCTGATAACACGGTATTATCACATAATGCTAATGAATGTGGTTATAAACTGAAATTAAAACTATATGCAAAGAAAAAAACAAAACCCCAAAAAACCTCTCAAACAACTACCGAGCTCAGGTATTTAAACATGGAATTTTAACACAGCATACACAGAATAGCCTCAATGACACAAACAGCTGTAACAAAACAGTGCCTCAAAATAAAATGCCTCAAATATGTGAGGCATGAGCATGCATGTGGGGGTTTTACTGATGCCTTCTATTTCACCCTCTAAATGCTCTAATTAGAACATCTCTTCTTCTCCACTGCTTTTTAATACCTGCTGTTAAGGAAAGTACCTGCTGCACACATGCCTGTGGGTGGGTGCACACACACACACACCAATAAAAAAAAGTAATATGATGAAATTAATATATGCCTGAATGTAGTCTGTGAGTTCACGTTATATTCTTAAGAAAAAAAAATTACGTATCTCTGTTGGGACCAAAAATTGGAATGTTGCTATACCAACTAACAGCCCTTATGAGGACAAAATGCTCGTGGCCATGAATTTAAAGGCATTTTTAAGACCCAAAATGTGGTTTTAGTGTCAAGGTTACAGTTAGGCTAAACCTGACCGTAACCTAAGGGTTAGAGTAAACGGCTAAGGAAGGCACTATGTCAATTAGATGTCCCACTAAGATATGAAAACGCAGTGTGTGTGTGTGTCTGTGTGTGTAAGAGAGATGCTATTAGCTGAACAAAACTGGACTCTGTGATAATGATAAGCTTGGCAGCCTGCCAGGCAGACAGATAATACCACAGTAGTTGGTGACTGAGTGATTTCCACCAGAGGCCATTTCATCTCAGCAGCAGTCGTCAGCCTGTAGGCCAGGTCTCCAACAGTGGTCACGCAGTGATCCCAGGAATGTGAAAACAAATGTTTTTATAAGGGGTGAGCTGTAATGATAGGTAAACTACTCATTATATGCCTCGTCTACATATCTGGCATCAGTGCTCCAGTTTCACTCACAGGTAATGACAACTTGTCAATGAATAAAATAAAATAATAATAATAATGATAATTTTAAAAAAAGAGTTTCCACTATTTGTAAATATAAGTCATGAAATCTAGCAATGATAGTTATAATTCATATAATGAGGTAAGGAATACTGGAATATGTTTAAATTAAAACATTAAAGTCCACAGCTTTTCCATCAGTATTTTGTTTTCTTTTGTTGCAATTTAACTTTTAAAAATGTATTTATTTGTAATTCAGTGATCCTGAGCATTTTGTGGCTTATAATATTTTTGGGAAAACGAATGATGACAAAAAGGAAATATCCTTATTATTGGTGTTATTACTATTCATGCACATGGTGAGAGGTACTGTTTTGTTGTTGTTTATTAGTCATATTGTTTGTCATGTTTGTTTGTAAGTACACATAAATTCAGGTACAGATGTTTTGGTAAATCACTGATTTGTACATATATTTTTCATAGGCATGAATTATACACAGATTTGTGCCCATGCGCTGTTAGTAAATGAGCCCATTGTTTCAGTTTTGTGGTTCATTTTGAAAACCTATACGATGCTGCCATGTTTCTTTTAGAAAGAAGAGGTTTTCTGATGGACACACTTTCGAACAAGCCTGACTTTTTCAGTCTTTTTCCAACTGTGCCATCATGAACTTTAACATGTTAACTGAGGCCTCACAGTCTGAGATGTTGCTCTTGGGTTTTTTGCAATTTCTCTGAGCATTTCATGTTTTGACCTGAACATTGTGTTAACACACAGCTATATGGTCCAGACCAGCAAACTACCAAAGCCTCTGCCTTCATAAGGCACCTGGCTGCTAGATTCCCTCTTAATTCCTGTGGAAGCACATTTCACAGGACTGTACAGAGTCCAGTTTCAAGTTACTTTCTTTGTACTCGTTTGTAGATTTGGTCTGCAGTTAGTAGGTCATCCATCCTCATTCATGCACATTTTCAAAATAAACCCAGGCAACACAACAGATATGCATAGTAAAACATACTGAAAAAGGAAAAAGAAATACCTTACTGCTAAATGACCAGCAGTAAAACCAAACTTCCACAAAGCCTAAATTATGCCAAACCAGATGCAGAAAGTCAAATGTTTTTATATTTACTGTAACTTGAGGTCTCTTTGTTTGCGTGTTTTGTTTTTTAGACACTTCATACCAGATGGGTTTGCAAATTGCTAGGTTTACTATGAGACAGGAGGAGACTCTTTATAGTCCCTGCTTCCTCTTAACAACTTCAGAAAGTCTGGCTCCTGAAAAATGTTCAGAAGTTCAGCCAAGAAAGACACTGTGGGTTGTTTTTTTTTGTAAGTGATGCAGCGGGCGCAGTGTTTTGATCACAAAGTGGCTATTTTGCCCCAAGTTTGCATCTTCTGATTATGCCTGCTGTTGTGCATGTATGATAACATGTAGCAACAGCCAACAAGATCCACTACAATTATTTAGTGACTTTACTTATACAGCAGTCACCAAGACAACAGCTAGATTTCACTTTATAATGCATGGGAACCAGAGCAAACAAAGCAGTCTGTCACGAACACACTAAAAAGCACATCCACGCATGCATACATGCACACCTCCAAAAGTGATTAAACCCAGCAGGAGTGCAGGCCTCAGCACTCTTCTCCCTAGTTGCTGACAGCTTTGGTTCACATGCTTTGTGTGTGTGTGTGTGTG
>NW_005187837.1:83196-85682 GCF_000239375.1 Pundamilia nyererei | reverse complement strand
TGAGTAAGATAACCCCCTCCACCAGCGACCCCCAGGCACAAGCAAGTCTTTACATGACACTAATGCTTCTGTCTCTGTCTAGTCGCTGGGCACACCAGGAATCAAATCAAACACAGATCCAGAATCAACAACTTGATGGAAAAGATCAGGTAAGATAAAAAGTGTTTAGGCATCCGGCAGCGTGTTGGAGTGCAAGAGTACCTCTCCTCCTCTCTCGCTCTTGAAGGAGGCGTAGAGAAGTAAGAAGGTGCAGGCGGTGGAGGTGATTGTGGACTCCAAGCACCAAGAGGTCATACTCTGTGAGGTGAAGCAGATCCTGGAAAATATAAGCAAACAAAAACGTGCATGTAAAATCAACCTGCTCTAGAAATAGTGTTGGATACTGTATCTTAAAAATAAATACTAAACCGCTGAAATGTTTCAAACTACCACAGGCTACGAAGTTCTGTGGAGCAGTCGACAGCTTTCAGCAACTTTCTGCTCAGCGTTTCAGTTTGTTGTTGGGGCAAATTAACCCTAGAAACTACATCCTTTAATTCAAGGTGTACAAAACAAACAAAGCTGCATTTAACCATTGTGAAGTTAAATAGTCTGCATGTTTTACTGTGAGATGATGTCTGGATCATAGATGTGAATTCATTTTTTCAAATAAAAATAACAGTTTAAAAATATACTATGTTGTCCCTGTATCGTATCAGTTACATATTGGGTTCAAATAAGCTGTGTCCCAGCCTACAGTAAAGCATTGACTTATGGTTTTACTGATATTTACACTTTTTAAACACAGGTTTTGCATAAACTGAGTCTAGAGGACTCGTTGGACCCTCACACAACTAAAATTTCATCTCAGTTTGAACAGAGTTTCATTTTCAGATAGAAGACAAACATGGTTTTTGCCGGGTTGGGCTACAACATACCTGCAGCATACCATTAATGCAAAAATATAATTCCCAGTTAATGCATCCAAACCAATCTAACAGACCTGCCGTCAATTCTGAAATGAATCTCCTACATTGTCATTTTTTTTTGTCAACATTGTGAAAAAGGCAACTGTGGCAGGAATGAGGCATGGCGTGACCACAATTCTGCATTCTCCAACATATTTTTTTTACGGTTGCGTTCTAGCACACTTCCACGGCTGCAGCTCCCTAGCTGCCAGCCACACATACCCACAAAGACAACATGACAGGACCCTACACCAAGCTGGCGAGGCGTGACTGTGATGCCGTGCAGGTGCGTCCGCCTTCCCTGCCGCAACAATTCTACTTGTGGTTTTACTGAGGTCATAGTGGGTGGTGCTGGGGTACTGAGCAGCAGTATTTTTACAGTCTGTAATATTTTGATCCTTTTGTCTGTTAGAGAAAAGTCAAAAAGCAAAACCATTTCTGCCACTTAACTGGATTTAACTATTCCAATACTTATTTAAAGGCTCTTATTGTCATTCCAGCAAATATTCGCATGAGGTGAAATTGTATTTTGCACTCAGGTGCTTGTTAAGCCCAACAACAAGAATAAAACACATCAAGAGCAATAAATACAAAAATACTGGCAGGCACCAGTGCTGCCCCTCAGCCTACTAATAGATGCACGTATGATATATATTTGAAGATCCTAGATGACTTCCATCTTGAGTTATGGCATTCACAAGATTTTCAGAAAGCAGTGCATAATAAAAAGGCTGAGACCACAAGTGACCTCTTATCTTCCAAAGTGTCATCTCCACCTCTCATCCTGCTGCTGTCATTACACTGTCTTAACACACACCCTGCCACACTTCCACACTCGCTGTGTTATTAACTTACATGACCTTTGAAGTAGAGACCTACCAAATCTTTGAACCATAACCCAACCTTCTATAGCACGCTTGTAACCAAACGGAAAAAAAAAAAAACCCACCCAAAAAACCCCCACAACACACACAGACATGTACATGTGACACAGTGTGTCATCACACGCTGCTCTGAGCTCAGACCAAGGGCTTTTTGTTCTGATTGCTCAACAATATGACTATTCTCATGGCTCATGACAAACACTGCTCTATTTAGACTCTGAGCATGCAGTGGGCACCCATGAATGTAAACACACACAGACAAATTAAAATCACAGTGAAAGGGCGCACAAGCACACTGCAAGTAAGAAACTGCTCACCTGCATCCACAAGTAGCCAAATACATGCACACAAACAAACTCTGCCTCATCCGTGCACAAAAGTGCACACAAAGGAGGAAACGGTTTAAAAAATAACCCTGAATAGGAAAAACACACACACACACACACACACACACACACACACACACACAGTCACACACACACACACACACACACACACACACACACCACTGGTTCACCCTTCCAGCCCTTTTATGCTTGAATGATTCAGAGTAGAAACGCTCAAAAAACAAAACAAACAATAACACAATAACAACAAAAAAGCACGACTCTGAAAATGGTCAGGTACAAGGACTGGATTTAAAAAGAGTCAAGTG
>NW_005187837.1:76691-83176 GCF_000239375.1 Pundamilia nyererei | reverse complement strand
ACACACACACACACACACACACACACACACACACACACACACAGTAAAAACAAAAGGAAAAAAATGAAAATTACAAGACATGAACCTGAGCTTATCAAGGTGCGTACAACACATGTGACAGATGGTCACTGGGCTCAACATGCCTAAACAGCTCAATAATAACATGTTGGCAAGTCAAGAAAGATACTACATTTGTTCAGCTCATCACACACACACACAGTTCAAGGTGTGTGCATGAGGGGGAGCGAGAGAGAGAGATAAGTCTTTCTGTCTGTCTCTCTCTATCTCAGAATCTCTCCCTCCCTCTCCTGTCTTTCTCATCTCCGTCTGCATGGAACAGCAAGTTGACATGTTTTCTTTTTTCTCTGTTGTCCACATCACGCAGAGCTGAACAACAATATGAACTCCCATACCAGTCCTGTGGAGAGTTGACATAGCACTTGTGGATGTTGGTTTTGCCAGCGTAAATGTTATTTCAACAATGAAGGTGCAAGTAAATGAAAAGGCAAGCAGAGACGTGGGGATGTTTCCGGACATTAAACATCTCACTGTGGCGCAGTGATCTGGAATTTTTTTAAATCCTGCAGGAATCGGTATTTTTGGTAATAAAATGTCTTGTTGAATTTAAATGTCAAACTCTTTGACATTTGAATCACGTGGCAGAAAATTTTAAAAAAGCAGCACTTCTATCTCCAGTGGAGACACAGGTTAAATTATAAGGTGGGGCTGAGAAAGACAACATCCATGTTCTCTAACTAAATGCTGTACGTTAACTGTTAACTGTAGTTTTGGGGATAATCAAGAGAAATCAAGAATCATCATCACCTCAAAATCTATAATACATGCATCCATTCTCTTCCTCTTATTCTCTCAACAGAGACAGACAACCATCCACACTCACATTCACACCTATGGACAATTTAGAATGACCTATTAATCTAACCCCACTAACTGCATGTCTTTGGACTGTGGGAGGAAGCGGAGAGAACCCAAGCAAACATCCAACATCCAGGCAGATATTAACAAAAACATTACTGCAGCAAGAAATTTTGGGTTTAACGTGTTACTATAATCAAAGTACATACTTAGAAAGGATAAGAGTGTGACGGTTAAGTGCTAACAGCATCAAGTACAGAAACAACAACATTATATTGCTAACACAAAGATAGCAAAGAACCCAGAAAGACGATAAAGCTGAGTTCATGCTAATCGCAGTCCAGCACCCAGACGCTGAACTTCAACACAGGCATTGACATACAGCCAGACTTCCATTCTCCATTTCTACCTGTGCATGTTTCTAAAGTAGAATCACAATGGCTTTAAAGTCTATTAGGGATGTTTTCATGTTGTGTTGTCAGCTTTCTTCTTATGTAAACCCTAAAAGAAAGCTCTATGTGCGTCTACATTAGCAGAGAGATTTGTGTTGGTGTGTGGAACTGTAACCCAACCTTTATGTTATTAGCTGGTAATTACATGACGATGCATTTTAGGTCAATTCACGGAGTAACGAGAATGTAATGTAACTAGTAGTGTAACAAATTACTTTCTCTTTAAGTAACATACTGCAAGAACAGTAAGAAGTAGCATGTAATACATTACTTTTTTGGAATAATGACCCCAACACTGGCAAAGGCTGTGTTAATGATGTTAGTTTAGTTAGGTTTTTTTTCACAAGCATGGATGGCTCAGAGGCACTGAACCTCATGTTGTTGTTCTAATATGAATAGGAAGGTTAGCAACACTGCACTGACTTCATTATGAATGGAGGATGGTCAAGAAAGAGGTAGGGGATAGTTCTTAGTTTTATCCTCCCATAACAGCAATTACTGTGTAACAAGAAGTGCAAACAACTCCTCACCATCACCTTAAGTATATATGTCAGACCTTACAGAGACTTTCCTTTACACTGAAAAAAAAATACACAGTGTACATCCTAAAGCATTAGCTACATGTAGATCTACGCTCAGAATTTCATCCATTTAATATTGAGAAAATATTTCACATAACAACTTATATCTACACTCTTTCATTTAAACGTGACTAGAATAGCCTTTTCTTGCGCAAGCTTTCTTGTATTTTCTCTATTATGCCTTCACTGTGCACAGATGCATTCTGGGTAAACATTAGCTAGAGGTAACGCAATAATTCATGTCTTATTGGCTCATGAATCTTGTCCCCTAGCCAAAGGCTGTGTACCATTCAGCATGAAGTTGTGTAATGGCTGAACAGCCTCCACATCGCTGTCCATTCAGGCCGGTGATGAAGTTTTATAAGGCTGCTTTAGTAGTCAGTCGTGGGAAACTGCCTTAATGTTGGAATGTTGTTGGAATGCAAACATTGTGTGACTACTTAAAAAGGTCAGTTCATTCAAATTACAATGTATTTCTCACTTACAGCTCACGGGGACAATAAAACACCTTTTATATTATTACTATCAATCATGTCACTTTCTCTAGAGAAACAAAGATGTTGTGCCCTCTGTATAGGTCTGTATAGATCTTCCAACTTAAATTAACTCAACATCTGATATATGATCGTGCAAATCTCATTATCTGCTCAAACAACTGTTTTTAATTTTTTTTTTAAATGGCCTCTGTAGTTCAAAATGTTTATCCAAATCATCAGTGGTGTCCTTTTGTGGTTCTTCTTGTATTTGATTTGTTTGTTTGTTTTTTCACCCAACTTAGGACAAGAACTACCAAAACTAAAAATATATACGTAAAAATGATAAAAGTATTATATGTCCTTTAAGCTGGCTCATACTGGAATGGATTCACTTGTCACACATTACTTTGAAGCCGATTGCCATTTGGTTGCCTAGGTAACCGATTCGGATCTCTAATCAGCGGTATCCCGCGCTCTCATTGGTAGCAATTTCAGTCATTTTTGGCATTTTTATACCATGTCTGAATACCATAGTTAAAATGATTAACAATCAACACTAAAACACTTCTAAAGCGTTGGCAGGTTAACTACCCACAGAAAACCTTTTCTTGAGCGCTAGAAAATGATGTTTACTTTCCAGTAAACATCATTTTCCTCAAGAGGTTTTCCTCTAAGCTTGTTGTTTTATATAATTTACAACAGCTTCACGAGTCATTTAAAAACTCGGATGCTAAAAAACATGTGGGTTGTGCTGCTGTGTGCGCACATGTACTTGTATTACCTCTACGCCATCATATTCCTGCTCCAGTGCTGTGCAGTACTGTGGCAGTCCCAGCTGACTCAACCATCGGGAAATAGACTGATGCTTCATGGTGACAGATCAACCACACAGATGCAGGCAGAGTTGACTCTTTCAGAGACTGAAACACAATTTTTTTTAAAAAGATCGAGAGAGAGGGAGAGAGAGAGAGAACATGTGTTTAATGAGCAGTTAAACATATAATACAATAATACAATTAAGTTGCAAATTTTAACACTACAAGTTGCCTATTTCAGTGTCGGATTTGGTGCTGTATGCAGTTTCTCACACATACACTAAGATTAATCAGTGTTTCTCTGCTTAGTGACCTTGTGTAATGGCTCTGGAATTTGCCAGTTAATTATGAGCTGGACTGAATGGTGCAAAAGACTCGCAAACTATGATAAATATTTCCCAAACTAATTTCTGTGTGTGCCTGGATGATATCCGTCTGTATCTGTATGATATTAAACTGACAACTTTTCTTCAGTCTTACTCTTTATCGGTCTAATGAGCTGTTAGCAGTATCGCTACAGGACACCCCAGAGCGATGATGTCTCAATCTTAACTGATACTGATAATGCAAATCAAACTGTCTGTGCCTGTGCTGCCAGGGCCAAGATACACCCTGAAATCATTTTTAAAAATGAACATGATACTGGGGAATAACGCTGATATAACCAAAACGCCCTTACCGATTACCACCACACATCATTTTATCTGGAAGCCCAAGCTAACATTCACACATGAGCACAAGTCAAACATATAGTCAAACATAATAAAATGCATTCAGAAAGTATTCGCTTCCCTTGGATTTCACATTTTCTTATTTTGGAGCATTTTTGGTAACCTGTGTTCAGAATCACTCAATTCAGAATAACTCAAGAGCTCAATAGGAAACATTTGACTGATGAACAAATCTGTAATCGCTCTCTTTGCTGCACATCATTACGCTTTTTCTTTTTGAAAGCTAGTATCATTGTGTATCATCTGTGTGATCATATTATTTATATATTGTGTCATGTAGGTGGCAGAGTACATATGGGGTGGTATTGTGTTTCATGCGTGTCTGTGTGTGTGAGTGGTGGCATGTCACATATAAAGACAGAACATCTAACAGCTTGTCAAGCAACGACGGAGTGACTGAGCACACGCAGCGACCCCCACCCACCCCAACCAATCACATTAAGTGACGTTATGAGGATTTACATTTTATCAGTGACGTCCCCAAAGGTTGTCAGAACCTACCAACATCAACCAATGCTGGGATCCATCATCCATATTAATCTAACCTGTGTGTGCCATTATATAGATTAGAGAATAAGAGTCAGTCGCGCAGTATCGGGACTCCATTCAGTGTCTAACACCATTTCCAGTTCAGCCCAATAGAGGTCATTTGAGAGAGTAATCTCTGTATATTACTCACCAGCATATATACAGTACATAATCTACACAGTGTATATTATAGGCATCAGAAAAAATATTCACTCCTCCTTAATCTGGATACTGAAGGAAGTTAACTACTGAAGGGATAGAAAAAAATAAACACTACATTTAACGCTCAGAAACATTTGCCTCACCTTCATTCAGCTATCTGGAGACAGGAGGGTTGCATTTCTAATCTGCTGACAACCAGTAATTAACTGTAAGTAACAATGTCAAGAACATTTATGTTTATTTGAATGTGACTTATCTGTTTGACTTAAGTTTGACTTATCTGACTGTTTTAATTCGCTTAATGCGCCTTATGGTCCAAAAATACGGTAATAAACTCCAAAAACAACTGATTGTACGTTTAAGGCTTTTTGGATACATCAGCAAACGTTAACACTGAGTATATTTTTTCATTTGTGCAAACATCATATAAAAAAAATGCTGTCAATAAAACTAGCCAATACTTATTTGATCCGGATATAAAATTCTCTATATGGCCATTAACTTACAGTGAAAGCATTTCTGTGCAAGCTCACCTATTCTCTCTCTGTGTGTGAGTGCACATACATACACAAATGCACAGTCATTCACTTTACTGTCCAATTTCATTATGGTATTATACTGCCGCTGCAAACACACACACACTAATATAACTAATCTCCGTACATTATTTGTGAGTTGATCCATCAAGCTGTATTGTTTTCCTAAACATTACTCCAAGTCAATTTTATGAGTACAACTGTGCCACACAATGCAACAAGACACTAATGATGATTAAAGTCAGTAAAGGACTTGTATCACAAAGCAGCCCTATAGCATCTACAGACACAGCAAACAAATTATCTAAATGGCAGAGCTTCCTCGTTGTCAGTGTCCATAGTCCACAGTTGTGGTGGTGAGGGGGGTGTGCTCCACTCTGACACTGGTGAATACGGTGCGTCTTCACTCCAATCTTCAAATGTAGAGTTTGTGGCTGGATCTTCAGAGACTAAAGATTGCTCAGTATCCCTGGTACCAAGTACCAAATATGTACCAAGTTCTGTCACTCTGATGGTTGATTGAGCAGAAGGGCTGGAAGATGCCATTTTCATGGAGAATTTCAAGCCCAACAGATGGGAATTACCGTTCTTTTCCAAAGTTGCAGCTGCTAGAGACACAGTGGCCAACTCTACGGTTTTTGAAAATTGCTGCCACACCTACCCGCACCCTTTAAGATCAACCCACTTCCAGATCACGCCCCCTTTCTGTTATTTTAAAAAGAAGACCGCCGTCTAATTCCTTCAAACCTTTTTTTTTTTTTTAGCTCAACAACAGAGAGAAGTATGGCCTCTATAGCCCTGCGCCACCCTGCGGAGGAGGAGGAAAGTTCTGCGGACGAGGGCACAATATTACCTGACACGCGCGGTTACTATCGCCCCTTGGAAAAGCCGCAGCAAGCGGACGAGCTTGACGGTTGGGCATCTTCTTTGTTCATCGATACCGTGAAAACCGCGGTGTATCATCTTGTCAACCTAGTAATCAACAAGTACCTCACTGACGAACGCAACGGTTGTATGTCCGATCAACCCCGCCAGAAACAGCACGAGTGTACGCGAGTGTTGGAGGATGACTTTTACGCTGAGAATTATTACAGCATCAGAAAAAGACTCCTCACCCCACGTTTCATTCCATCCATTCAACGGCTGCTGATTGCTCGCAACATCAAAATGGACGACGTCAAAGTCTGCATGGTGGCGGAAACTCTCTTGCACGAACTGAAATCGGAAAGGAAAGTCTTTGACGCCATCGCCGAGGCATACACCAAACTGGTAGGGTTGGACATGGTGAAAATCAGACAGCTACGGTTGGTCGCAGAGTGTTACAAAGG
>NW_005187837.1:71084-72200 GCF_000239375.1 Pundamilia nyererei | reverse complement strand
ACCATTGTGAATTTAGCTATACGAATATGCTCAAGAGTCTATCATATGTTTGACATGCAACTAAAAATTCGAAAATATATATTTTTTAAATCAGTAACTTTGCAAATTTAGAGGAAATGTTTTCGGACAACATATGTGTCACGTTTTAAAACAGGTTTTGAATAATTAGCACTGACATACAGACATTTATGTCCTGGGTATAACAGACATGCTTACCTTGTGAAAGGCCCTTGGATTTCTTGGAGCAGAGAAACACTGTATTGTTGCTTTTCTCTATTGTATAAGCAGCGCCCGGCTGCCAGAAACGCTCTGTGCGGGTAGCAAAGTCAGCTACAACGCCCATTCAAGTGAAAAAATAAAAAGTTAAAATGATATACCTTGCGGCAGTTGTGAAGTGCTGAGGAAAATACTGTGTGTCTGATGGGGTGTTTTTATATAGGTGGGGCTACTTTCAGTTGACCTCTGAGATGTAGAGATAAAAGAGCACGATGTAAGGAAGAAAGGTGGCAGGCCTTTGGAGACTCTGTTGGACATGGTTTCTGTTGGCCTCTGACATGATAAGACTAGTTGCATTAAAGCCATTAACTGTTTGTGAAGAAACATCTTTGGGCTGAGATGCTCTTGATAAGGAGCATCTTTTGTTGCTTTGTAGACTGTTGGGCACCTAACTGCACCCCCTCTGATTAGCTATGTGTAATCATCGAGTCTAACTGTTGCAGACTAGTAGATAATTATAAGACTAGTTGCATTAAAGCCATTAACTGTTTGTGAAGAAACACCTTTGGGCTGGGATACTCTTGATAAGGGCTCCTCTTTTGTTGCTTCATACCTTTTTTACAGACTGTTGGGAGCCTAACTGTACCCCCTCTGTCTAACTGTTACAGAGTGCGCCTAGGTGTGAATATGTGTTTTTAGAAGTATCACAGTTTATTTATAAAAGAATACATGTTGTTTGCGGTGCTCTATTTAAAACTATTGGCCTGTGAAACTTTTAGAAAAGTGAAATGCCTCTAAAGTAGTTAAATCATCTATGTGTAATCATCGAGTCTAACTGTTGCAGACTAGTAGATAATTATAAGACTAGTTGCATTAAAGCCACATTGAGGTTGATACAGC
>NW_005187837.1:68166-70685 GCF_000239375.1 Pundamilia nyererei | reverse complement strand
CTATTAAACACATGTGAACTCATATGACCCCTGGACCCACATGCACGTGCAAAAAGTCCGTTCTCGTGCACGTGCACACGCACATGGACGCGGCGGGGGATAGGGGAGGGGGGGTGGGGGGGGCAAAAAAGCTATAGGTATATTACTACTGTCCAGTCATCCAGTTTATGATACATTAGCAGACAATCCAGAGGCTTAAAACTCGTTGAGAGGTTTTTTTCTAAAACCACCTTATGGGATCACTAGCATAAGCTTTTTAAATTTGTTCTCAATTTTAATCTACTTTTCTAGCATGCTTTATGTGAAGCAACTCGCAAGAACAAACAGAAATTGATCTAAGTGAGGTTCACAAACTGTCCATTTCACTTTCGCTTGTTAACAGATCGAGAAAGGTCGACGTAACGTGGTTACTATAAAAATGTGCCATCCAGTCTTGGAAATTTAATGACTGGGTTAACTGAGCTTGTGCAGTACAAGGATGCTAGTGAACCAGTGTTGGCCACACCCCGTCTACTACTGATATCAAGACCTTTTCACTGCATCTTTCAGCCAGATGCTTCGTGTAACAACTGAGTAGCGTAGACTATTGAACAGCTGTATATCATTTTAAAGTGTTGAGGCTTCTCCCAGATATTGCGAGTGGTTTATCTCGTAAAGATTTTACAAGGCTCCACATGGCTGCTGGAAGATAACAGAGTCTTTCCAGATGATCCCAAAATCTAGGAACAAATCTGAAAACTGTGGTGGAGGTTTAAGGGAGTTGGATAAGTTGGGGAAAAACGTCATATATTGCATGCCCTTCTTGCCTTCATAAGGCAGTTCGATAGAGATGACAACAACTGGGCAAAGAGAAAGGTCTCATCAGAGATTTCTGGGATGTCTTTTCTACATTTTTCTTTAATATACAAAGAATGGGATCTGCTAGCATATAGAGCTGCCAGAACATAAAAGCTCAGAAGAAACCAGCACATGAGTACAAATAAAGTGAGCAGTAAAGAATCATACTTGAATTTCCAGTAGAACCAGGCAACAAGTTCACCATCAAGAAAACTACACTCTGTCCCTTGAGAGTTCTTCTTCCTCTCCTCTCCACTTCCTGTTGGCTTGACCTCAGCTGTTTCCCATGACCACATTTCTCTGGGGCGCTGTCACAGCATGCATTTTTATTATAGCATATAAATAGACTCCCTTTTGCTGTATGATCTAAAGAGGCCAGGCTATTTGATAGATACTTACCGAATACCAAAGCAGCTATGGCAAACAACAAATTCAAAGGCCAGAGAAGCCAAGACAGCAGTAGAGGACAATTTCCCTTTCCCCCCCAGCCACTGTCTAAAGCCTGTATTGGCTGCCTTTTATACTCCAAGGGCATCCATTTTGCCAATCACATTAGACTGACACAATCCAACCAATTGAATTAAGCTGCAAAAATAACATCAGCATCATCACCAAGGCAATTCCAGCTCCTGTTACTCAGCATCGCAGCAAAGTGTTTGATTATTTTAAATGAAGGGCACTGTGCAGAGAGAAGATGCTTTCCCCTCACATAGAACAAAAGGCCAACATTCCAGGTGGCAGGTAAGGTTTCTTCACGTTTGTCTGCTGAAACGCATCCACCAATTTCAGCTCACTTTGCACATTTTTCAAATGTCATACTCTTTATGCTACTGTGCTATTAGCTGGAAAAATGCAAAAACAACTGGGGGAATTTTAGTTTTTTTTAAAAAGGGTGGGGCCACTTATAGAAGCAATATATAGCAAGAGACATAATCATAATAATGAGGTATTAAAACAAACTTTTGCTATTATAAAAAGGAAAAGAAAACCTTATTTTTTATATTGTTTCTATATGGTGTGCTATTTGTAAAACACCTACCCTTAGTTATGGTAATGCGTTACTGGAAGACAAACAGTTGGACCCAGGCAGCTCCCATCTTTCAGTATTTATTGTAAACTCAAACATGCAGTCATTTGCAACTGGAAATGATCACAGATGGCAGATCCAGCCATCTAACAGAACTGATTCCCCCATTTCAAATTACACACCACGCATGCATCTTTTCATTACTGATCTCAGCTGCTTGCCAGCATTGCTTTGCATCACTGCAGCTCAATGCAGGGTACATTTGCAATACTTGGGCTTTGCAGGGCTTACCTGGCATAAATGTCTGCAGCACATCAAAAACCAAGTAGAAAAACCATACATCTATAATGTGAGCACCATAAACACCAATTTACTCGCTTTGAATGTGTTCACTGAAACTTGAACTGTGCACTGAAATGCAGGCAACATTATAGTTAGTCAAAAAACTCCCCGACCTCTTCCGAGGTGTGAAAATAAATATGTGAGTGATGTGGAATATCATTTTCTCCCTGTGGTCGGGTGCTCGCCTTAAGAACAAGTCTGAAGCCGCCTTCAAAACATGTTTATCTGTAGGTTACAGTAACTATAGAAGCAGAAGAAATATAACAGATGAGGAGAAGTCAATGAGTTACCATAGTAGGACAAAATCAAAAAA
>NW_005187837.1:27719-68090 GCF_000239375.1 Pundamilia nyererei | reverse complement strand
CCATCTACTTCCCCTCTCTTCATTTTCTTTCATCATCTGTGTTTTCCTCCTCACGTCATGTTTGTGCATCCTTTTCATTTCCAGCTGTCCTCCCTACCATCATCTATGCATTTCTATCCATTTGCTCTACAGTTCTGTCTCAAAGAAACAGAATTAAATCTGCTTGGCAGCTGCCAGGATTTTGTGAACGCGTATATGTGTGCCGACGCTAAACCACTGCCCAAGGGGATATGTGAATTTGACAACGTCATCAAGTTATCACACACACCTGCATATCGAGCAAGGCCAGGCTTGCAGCTAAGTAGCCACACAACAGCAAACATCTTATTTGTACGAAACGCTGAAAGACTTTCACCGTCCTGCTGGTCCAGAGAGAAAAGTTACTATCACACTGCACCACAATACCAGCAACTTTCATTTGGTTTGGATTTTTGCCTCCAAAAGTTACATTTCATTCAAAGTTTTCATTCTCTTCTCCCAAGCTGATTTCAGCGTTTTATGGGATGCAAATTTACACTGATTTATTAGAGTATTTAAATACAAGCATCTTTACAACCCTCAAGGGAAAGAGGAAAATACTTAGTGTAATTTAAGCCCATAAAAGTACACAATTTCCAGTAAAGGATCACCTACACTGTACTCTTTCCCTCAAAGACAATACTTATAACAGCTTGACTGACAACAATTGATATGTGATTTAAATTAATATCATAAAGAGTTGTTTCACGCTTAAGGGTGTGTGTTGGGTTTAATTTTACACCCCTGGTTGAATCTCTGAAATGCTTTCATGAGCTCTGAGCCAACACATTTCTAGCCTATAAAACATGACTGCAGATATGTACCCAGGATAATTTACAGCTAGTTATTACTTGTGTGGAATTTAGCAGTTCTGCAGTTTCATCTTTCTTGCTAAATGCAGCAAAATGTCCTCAGCATGTTATTAAAAAAACAAAACCATCCAGTGTTTGAGGGATATTTGTGAGGAAGTTTTTATGCCATGTAACTTGAATGTGTCCTGCAATAACTGTAACTTAATAGTTACATTAAAAAGCCAATTTAGAAAAACAGTAAAAGAAGTTAAAGAAGTGAGTGCAAAACAGTTCTGCTTCACTTTCACCTCCAAGCACACAAAGTCTTAACTCCTAGCAGTTCAAACATGCACACTAGTTTAGTGCAGCGATTAGAAGGGATTTAAATGGTTAAGACTCTCCGGAGCTTTGCCGTATTTCTCTCGCTTTTTTGCAACAAATAATCCTAAAGGTAAAAGTGCCCATACACCAGTCTTACCTTGAGAGAGTTGCAGAGCGACACAGACGGGCTGCTGCCTGCAGCCTGCACATCTGCTGGGGATGTAATGCAAAGCTGATAGGAGACCCCCACTGCCAGAGTACTGATTACAGCACCCTGGTTTTAGGACTGTGTAGTCTTAGCGGGCAGATGGTATCATCCATTTCAGTTACTACAGTCAGAGAGAAGCCCCGACACCGGAGTACCTGTCAGGACCGCAGCAGACAACGAAAAATTGAACTACAGTACGCGTCTTCGTTTTATTTCTCTAGTGCCAATTAAAAGGCATGTAAAAGTGGCGCTTCGTTGGCTACCTTACAGTTACCTTCTGATGCTGTGGCAGGACCAGGCGGGGCAAATGCAAATCAAGGTGGTGCTAATTGGCTGGAAAAGCCCTCCGGCAGCACTGTCTTTGGAGGGTGGAGGAGCAGGACTTAAAGGGTGTCCTGCTCTGTCAGAAAAGGAACCCGTGTGCGTGTTATCCGCTGTGAAGGCTAGAGGCGTTTCTGTTTCTCTGCACCGTCATTTCTTTTAAATTATGATCGAAATAAACCCCCGATTAAAATATCATCAAACGTTTAGGTTACACGAGACTTTTCGTGGTTTTGAGTGTAAGTTAAATCTAATTATGGCCATTGGGTTGCAGACTTGATTACTGAGTCACTTGCAGGTGGTACAGTTAGCACCATTTGCGATGTATTTATTTTCAAGAGCAAAGGTAAGCAAAATTAAAAGTAAAATATTTAAACGGATACAAAACTTTCGAACGCAGTAGCTAGTTAGCATTCCGGCTTAGACATCCTGATAATTTACATGCTAATCAATCGGGCGCCTTTTCAAATTAAGTTTAAACCAATGACTGTAGAAAACTGTTTTCTATAGTCATTGGTTTAAACCTGGACAAAAGAGGTGAAACAAAATCAACCCACAAATAGTCATTAGCCAACTCTAAAGTTGTATATACCTTGTTCACATTGTAGACTTTATTTTTTTTTAGAGAAATAGAATTAATAACTTAATTAAATGTACGTTTCCACCTGGTCTCCCTAACTTTCATGTTTCGTCTGCTACTTTCTGGCGAAATCGTCTTCCTTTCAAAATAAGACTTCCGTCTTCAAAATAAAGACTGAACTAAGACCTAAAACCACTTAACTTTATACGTGAGTTTTTGTTCTGCGTTGTTGTTTGTTTGTTGTATTTGTCACCTCACGTTACACTTTTTGATTGAAACTAAATCTGACGGTTTTTAAGTTACAAAATATAGCAAATCAATTCATCAAGAAACGTAAGCGAATCGGCAACAATCCCTCAAGAGGGGCTGATCCCAAAACGCATACGGCTCTTTGCATCACAATATCTAAGTACTGGTATTACTGGGCAACAACTGGGAATAATCGTGTAGTATTTAAGAAGGGACGATGCCATCTTGTGGAGGAAAATGGAAAGCCTCAAATTGAAATGGTTCTTTCCAAAGTAGCACTACCTTTACTCCACTAACGTTGAGCTTTGAAAGTCATATATTTAGATGGCTATAGAAACATTATTGGTATACAGTGTTAATCTGCACTGTATGTTATGTATTTCATCTGGAAAACTGCTTTTCCAAATATGTGGAAATTATTTTGTTCTGAGTCTTGAATAAATAGTTAATAGTGTGCCACGAGTAGTTCTCAAGAGTAGGCAGAGAGGAAATAGAAAAATGTATGTATTACCAGGTAAAATGGTGCCAAAAGACTTCTGAAATATTTTCAGCTGTCACTTTAGAGATACAGTCACTATTTCACAGAGGTAATCAATCACTGATTCACTATATCTGGTGCCCCTTTGTAGGTTATCTACAGATACAGAGGTTAGAGGGCAGATATGATGGCAGCCCCCCTTTGGATATCTGCTGTCATGTTCATATCTGTTAAATGTTTTCTTTTATTTAATTTTCATCCTTTGGAAGTTGATTATTGATTCTATAAAATATAACATCACCTGTTTTCTTTCCATTCACCTAAAACGGCAACATAAAACTGATCTGATCTGACAAGTTACAAAATAAATACATAATAAAATAATTCTGTCACCAATGTAAAAATAAATCCTTGATAATTAGAAAGTGTGTCATTTGTAATGTTCTTTCAACCAGTGGTCTGAGTTACAACTTCACATAAATCAGCCCCAGTGTTGCTTCACATTTGACTGATGGGTGAATTGGTGCTGATGTGACATTCACAGTATAATTAGACTCTCTTTAGACAGCGACATTCCAGCTTTGGTGAAGGTGCTGTATTTGATACGTTAAAATAGTAGGGATCACTTGTGAAGACTAATCTGCAGTGTTAAATTTAAATTTTTAATTTGTTATTTTACTTTAATAGTTTAGTTGTTACTTTTATTGAAGTAAGATGTCTCTCTCAGCAGGGCAGCCTCCAGATTTTTTTTAATGGGGTGGCCATATGGGGGGTCACTAAAAATATTGGGTTGGCACACCAAAAACAAAAGAGTGCAGGGGTGCAGCAGAGGGGAGGGGGTGACGCCGGGAAATTGTGAGGAACATGCAAAGTGACACAATCCGAATGACAAAAATTGTATAATCAGGAATAAATAACAAGTTAATGTTTCAACTCATTGCAGGGTGCCTTCCTCTCTCTTGTGCTCACGTTTATTAAAATTATTACCAACATAAGACAATCTTACCGGGGCGACCCTCAAATTTTGAGGGGTGGCCAGTGGCCCCCCCTGGCCCTCCTTAGTGGTGCCCTGTCTCTCAGGACTCATACTCTAAGCTGGATGGAGGAGGCAAACTGCTCTGCGATACTATGATATATCATACTATCTGCAAAATGGTAATGGGTTACAAGAAGTCACGAAAGTATATGAAAAATGTCAACAAATATTTAAGACAAAAGACAAAACAGAACCAGCCCTTTACTTTATGACAGCTCGATAACCAATAAAAAAGTTGAACGCAATACAAGCAGGCTCGTAAGCCAATCAAAACCAGAAAAGGGCGGGCGCTGGATTGTTGTGGTTGACGTTTTACTTCCTCTTTCTTTGCGGTGTGAAATCAATAAACTGCAGCAGCGAAGCTCAAGTAGGAAGAGAGGAGAATCCGCGAGAAAAGCGACTTCACGAAGGAAAACGTCTGTCGCATGTTTTATGTAGAAAGTCAAAAAAGTAAGAAGAACGAAAATAGTCGGTCGAAGAGCTCATGTGATGTGAAGTGAGACAATCGGGGGCTGCTGCTGCTCACAAGACTGCTGCATGTGATATCGATTACAGAAATAACACACAGGGATGACCACAGCCCTGCTTCGGGCCCACATGGTCGGCTAGAAATTCAGGCTTGAATGCAGAGGTTTGTAGTGCGTTTTTTCTTTTTACCTTTATTACAGCCGTGTTGTTCCCGCAGTTCTCTGAGATTTAATTGCGATAGTTTCGCCTTTTCCCCCCTGACTGATGTTAAAGTTTGAGAGAAAGTCTGCAGAAAGAGTTTTTAGCCTAATTCACTGGTCAAAAGTAAGTTGGATTGTGACGCAGACTTTCAGATCAGTAAAAAAACAACTTTTCCTAGTAAACGCCAACAAATATCTACCAAAGAAATGGAGGAAGTACACTTTCGTGTGAAATTCACGTGTGTGTGATATGATGTTTATGTGTAAAAAGTAAAAAAAAAACTGCACGAGAATTATATGTGCAAGTATGCAAATTAGCCCAATGTGTCAAATAAAGGAAAACTTTCCAGATGGCATCAGTCCTCATCGATAAACAATCCAGCGCCTGAGACTAAGTGCATCCCTTTTCTTGTAGTAGTCCTGTTTACCCTGATGGATGAAGCCTCTGAGAAACACAGATAAAGTAAGAATGAAGCACCTTAACTAATGTTTTGGGTTTTTTTTTTCTTGTTTTAAATTTCCACCTTGTACAGAGTCCTCTTGCCAGAAGAAGACCAAACATGGTGCACGTCTACAACTGCCATCCTTTCTCCGCTCAGCAGATTGTGCAGGTAAAGTGAAACCTGACTGACGCTGATCCCGTGTCAGCCGTGTTTTATTACCTACGCTCTCGTCTTCACTGCTTTCCCACTCTGTGGCTCAGGTGGAGAAGGAACCCGGACTGGTCTGCTGTGGAGGTGGAGCTATTTTTGTGGTGGCGACTGGAGGATGCAAGGTTGCTTTAATGTGCTTATGTTTACAGTTTGTGACCTTTTTAAAAATGTATTTATTTTAGTAATGACTTTGGTGGTAGCGAGGCAAAATAAGTTAAAATAGTCAGCTTTGTGTTAAGCCTCGCCCACCAGATGTGCAAAGCTATTTGAGGGCATATCAGTCCCGTTAACTCCACTGGGACGAGTTAATTTCGCTCCAGACCACTTGAATTACATCATGCTCAAAGGTTATTATTGATGTTTTGTCTTCCTCATCTTACTTAAGCATTTAGTAACTAACCCTTTGTAGTAGCCTGACACTGTTGTGCTGAACTGAATCCAGGTGGAGGCGTACAATGTGGAGGTGGAGGGCTGCCCCCTCATCTGCCGCTTTTCCACCATGGGCGCTGTGAGGAGCATCCAGCATAGCAAGATAGGTAAAGACATTTCCTGTCTCCCTCTACCCTCTGTACTGACATTCACTTTTTTGCTGTCTGTCTCCCATATGTGAGCAAAATGGCTTCAAGTGATGACAGTGTAAACTGGAAAGGCATCAAAAATAAAGACTCTAGACACTGAAAAATCTTGGGTTTTATCACTGCCTCCTCTGTGCTCACTCACTTCTAGGAGACTACCTGGTGACCATTGAGGAAAAGAACAATGCCACCTACCTGAGAGCCTACACCAACTGGCGTTACCAGGTACACAAGAACCATCTCGAGTCCAAATCACCCAAGAGTAAAAATAGGACAGAAACCTCCTTGTGGTTAGGGGAAAAAGTGGTTGTGAGGTGATTTTTCATTCGGCGGCAGATTGCAAGTAGTTGCAGTGACCAACTGGTTGCCCAGAGGTTGAATGCACACCACCTTTAACTAGGATTACCTCGCTCTGGTGGTATGCAACCTGTCTCCAAGCAGTTGCAGTCCACCTAGAAATGACTGCGGTCAGTCTCACAAAGCGTAGCAATGGTTTGTAAATAACTAGCATCTAGATTACGAATGCAGATAGATGCTAACACATAGTCAGTCAGTCAGTCTATCAGTCTGCTCTAATGGATGCAGATCATCTCCAATGCGTTTCTTTGGAATGGCAAACTTGACTCGGCTCATTGTGAATTAGTTTAATTATGGTTCTATGCATAAATCTTATGTTGCTTTAATGTGATTAAACTAAGGAATATGATAAGCTTTTGTAAGAAAAAACTATCTTTCAGATTTAAACTGTGAATTTTTTTGTAACTCGTAGTCAGATGTTGTTGTCAGATTGTTCTAGCTCTCTAGCTAGCTGTCTTCATTTGAACTGTACATCCTGTTATCTTCATATCACGGTACACTATACCAAACCTTCAAATTGAGGTCACGAGCACCCTCAATTAGTCTCAATGGTCATATGTCCAAGCTTACCTATGTTAGAGACAGACTGTCAAAGCAAATGGTATAAAGGGCGTTTAAACATGTGCATAGTTATGGATAAATTATGCTGAGAGCAAGAAGAAATAAACAAATTATATTCCACCAAAGGCAGTCTGCAGCTGTCATGTATATTGCTGTTTTCTAATTACACACTGGGAAATATGTTAATGCCTTATTTGCCCTCTGTTCAGGCAGAGGAGAAAGCCCGCGTTGGCGTTCGTTTGTTGGGCCACTTGCTGGGTGGAGCATCTGTGTGGGGTGGAGTGCAGATGGAGATTATTGAGATCCCTCTGTCAGAGCGGCCCATTGCCGTGTCTTGCTGCCCGGTTAGAGGAGACCTGCTGGTTGGCTCTGAGAACACTCTGGTTCTCTTTACGTTGAGACAACACAACCAGCAGAACCTGGTAAGAACTCAATTCTTAATCAAAGTTTACCTGCTTTATTGACGTTATGGAGTTTATCTGCATTTAAATTTACAATTCAATAATGTCTTTAATTTGTTAAAGACTGTTTATTTAAGTTTTTGTTACTTTTTTGCGCAAACCGGTGTAGCTTCTCTCTGATAAGGGTCGATTTCAAGGTGCTTCAACCTTTGTCTGTTGCTCCACAATACCTCCCACATTAATTTCAGTGCTTCTTAAGCATCTCCGTTGGGCTTTGGTCTTCCTCTCATGCTGGACTCAGGACGGAATGGATGCTGCATTTATTCAATACACCATTTTGTGGTACTGATTTGTGATATGGTGCTTTGTGTGCCAGATGGGAGTCTTTAATGGGCCAATTCAGGCCCCCACGCCTTATGTTTAACATCCCTGCTTTAAATAATATCTCTTCAATATAATATGACGTCTTGGACATGAAGATTTTTTTCCCGCACATACTGTTGGTAACTTGCACTCTTTTTTAGAAGATTTTAAAGTATTTTCCAAATATGATGAGTACCTTTACAAGGTTTTGTTAAGGTGGCAGCTTAACACCATTTATTTTAATAGCTGGCTGTAAAAAGATCAAATGTTGTGGTAACGTCTCTCATCGAAAATGAGCAGACTCACTGATAACCTACACACTATGTTACACTGGAATAATGTTTGTTTCTTTGGGAGGAAAATCAGGAGAATCGGAGTCTTCAGAGCAGCTGGCCAAACACTCGGCAGCGCTGCGGTCAGACTCAAGGTAACTAAAAAAACACACATTTATTAATTTATTAAGATATTTTCAGTCAAACACTCATTTTGTATCGCAACTATCTACAAATCATCATCTGATCATTGATCAGAGAAGGATGTCTTACAATGAGCCGTGTGTATTTTATTTCATATGGCAAAGAGTCAAGGTCAAGGTCAAGGTAACTTTATTTATACCCAAAGGCAAGGTAAATTTGCTTTACAGAAAAATGACAGCATTTGGCATCCCTTTAAAAACATACATACCTAGTAAATATATAAAACTCGCTGTGGCACATATATAGTAGTTTTGATATTTCGAAGAGTTTACTTTAGATGTGAATTAGGACTAAAAAGCTTCTGTTCAATAGGCCTGTTTTCTACCAACAGCTCAGTCTTCAAGTTCCAGCCAGAATCTTTCCGTCCTGGATTTTGAACGCTCCGTCATCCTGCACCTTCCAAAAATCACACCTAAGCAGGTGCTTTTCTTCACTTATTTTTATCTGTGACTGTGTCAAACTGTTATATCAACCATGTTCACTGCACCTATTTATATTTAAAAATGTAAGCCTTTTCTGAGTGGATAGCTTGCATTTACATAATGAGAGAAAGAGAACAATTTCTGTCGTACTGGGAAATTTCTAACTTAAGCATTTTTCCTTGTTTTGTTTTTTTTTTCCTAAATATTTTGACCGCTAGGTGGCACTGTGCGACACATATGTGGCTGTGCAAGGAGAGCTGGAAGTCTTGATATTAAAACTGGATGAAACCTCTGAACCCCAAACCCTGGAGGAACCACTGGACACAAATAACGGTAACGGCACACATGTAAATGCTCTATAATGTGTTTTAAGTCGTGGCTTTGGGGTGATTTTTTTTTTCTATTTAACTAGAAAGGGATGAGTACAGAGACCTTTATGAATATGACTTACATTACTGAAGCTGTCAATTAGACATTTTTACAGAGTTCTCAAGCATTCTTTTTGGTTTTATTCTACAGATTTAATACTAAGAAAACAACATAAAAAATGCATTCAAGCTCATACTTTGAAATTGTCCACATGCAGCAGAGCATGAGACATTTTATCAAATGCAGGAGTGACCTGTGATATGCAATCTGTGATCTTTCTACATGCACAGCAGAATATCTGGAAGACCAGGCTGACTTTCTGGTTGTTCCGAGACACCAGGAGTTACTTGGCGATCGAGCTAAAGACTGCGACATCCCAGTTAGCATTGAAAAAACCGGGCTGGAAGAAGGAAGGCAGTATGCACTTTCTTACGTTCTTTTCAGGTGTGTCTGCACTTCTGAGTTTGTTCCTTAAGAATATTTCTCCCAGCTGAGGTTTGACTGAACTCCCTCCGGTCCTGCAGGCACTTTTCTCCAGAGTTCTTCCAAGGATGCAGCATGGATGAGATGCAGCTTCACTCCCTACAGCTTTACCCATTGTTCACTGGTGAGTACAACATCAGTGTCGAGTTAACAGTGCATCTGTTTTGAAATGAGGAGAAATTGAATTTTTTTTTCTGAGACATTGTGGTATGTTCAGGAGTTTACATTCAGTCATCACAGGCATGAATTTCATGGTAATTTTGGACTTTTAATGATGTTTTGAACTCTTTGTTTTGCTCTAGTGTGAAATGATTGCACAGGACGCATCCTTAATGACTTAAAAAAAACATTGCATTTCAGTGAAGTGTCATACCATGACATTCATGCCCGTGATGAGTGCATGTAAAGCTTCATTGCTATAGAGATATCTCTGTGGTATTTCTACAGCACCTTCACATTTCGGTGCAGTTTGCTCATGTTGTAAAAAATAATCCTTTTTCTTTTTGTCCTTGTGTGCGTTTTTGCCCAATCATTGTTTTTGAGGGATTGTTACTCTCTCCCCAGGTAACCAGTCAGTGTCTCCCGATGAAGCGACATGTGTGTTCTGCTTCTTCTCCCTCCCCACCACGGGCTACCTGTATAGTCTGAAGGGTGGAGTTGAGCTCCTGTCAGCATATCAGTATCCAGAGAAGGTCCTGGAGGCGGCGCTAACAGACCACCTGTTGCACGTCATAACAAAGTATGTCTGCAGCCTTGAAGGAGCCTGCATTCTGTGTGTATTTACATTTTACACGGGTTTAAAAAAAAATAGGGCTCTAAATTCAACAGTTCACCAAACATCAGTTAGATTACCTTTTTCATCAAACCCATCAAGCCTTATTTCCATGATATTCCAATTATACCCAAATATAGAAAAGTTGGTGTGTAATTTTTAATCTGTGGTTCTTACTTTCTTTGTGGATTACAAGTACATTTCTCTGTGTGGCTGGTAGGAGTGCATTGCAGTGTTTTACAGTACGATGTGCAGCTCTAGCAGCCAGGATTGAAGACCCCTACATCGATACGACCATGAAGGTATGAGCCTGGCATTTACAATAAGCGAAGCTAATTTAAAAGAAAGTTCAGCCTCAGTGCTCCCCTCACTGCAGAGATCCAGTTGGTGGCGCTAATATCTGTATGGATTGTTATTACATGTCTGTAAATGAGAACACATTTAACATTTACGTGTGTGTGTGTGTTTGTAAGGCCTGCCCACCCTGCAGCCTGGAGGTCTGTGCGCTCAGGATGCAGCTCTTCATCGGCTTGCGGTCGATGTGCGTGTACGGGCGCCATGTCATCCTGCTCTCTGCCGCCGATGCAGAGACACCGGAGGAGACCGAACGCGGCACACAGCGCAGGGGCCTGTAAGTTGTACGCACAAACACGCCGCCATGTTGATTTGTACACCTTTTGATTTTTAAAGGCTTTTTCAGGTTTGACCTCAGATACTTCCCTGCAGTTACTTGCATGTGCATGCATGTACGCACAAACATTTGAACATTTATGAGCCTGTTTACTGTATGTGTGTACGTGTGTGTTGTTATTATAGCGAGTTGAAAGAACACAACATGCTGACTGGTATTTTCCTGGCGGTGGGAATTGATCCCGCAACCACGCCAGCTCTGGAGAGCCTTCTATCACGCCCCTTACTGTAAGACAAACCCAAAACCCATCCAACCCCCGTCCTTGTTGTCACTTTCAGGCCAAGCTGCAATGACGAGACCCTCAAAACACTCTCGTTCTCAAATGAAATCCTTATAAAGTCCCCTTGTTAATCTTATGTTACAAGACTAAATGATTCTTCTTTGCTTCTGTGTAGAGGTTAGAGAAACTCTATTAAAAACATTTTAAAAAACTAAAAGGACTCCAAGAACACAAACCACCACCAAGGGAGGTCACTTTCTAAGCAGTATTTACTCTTTAAGGTAATAGTATTGTATTTTTGGTACATTTGTATATCTCTGTTCTATTTAAACGTACTTTAAGGAGTTTGCAGTGCAGCAAAAATAAGCAAAGCGTGAAGGTGTTTGTTATTTGCCCTGCTGAAACCTATTTTTTTATGTTAATATAGGACATGTGTGGGATTCAATTCATTTTTTAGTAAAATAAATTTTTGATCACAAGTTTATTTAAGAAACATAGTTTTTAAAAGCCGTGCAACCTTCGGTGTATGGGGTGTCTGGCCCATTGCTACGGGCCATTCGATCCCTATACAACCGTTGCAAGAGCTTGGTTCGCATTGCCGGCAATAAGTCGGACTCGTTCCCGGTGGGTGATGGGCTCCGCCAGGGCTGCCCTTTGTCTCCGGTTCTGTTCATAATTTTTATGGACAGGGTTTCTAGGCGCAGCCAAGTGGCGGAGGGCTTTCGCTTTGGTGGCCTCAGAATCTCATCTCTGATTTTTGCAGATGATGTGGTTCTGTTGGCTTCATCGGGTGAGGGCCTCCAGCTCGCACTGGAGCGGTTCGCAGCCGAGTGTGAAGCAGCGGGAATGAGGATCAGCACCTCCAAATCTGAGGCCATGGTTCTCAGCCGGAAAAGGGTGGAGTGCCCACTCCGGGTCGGGGATGAGTTCCTGCCCCAAGTGGAGGAGTTCAAGTATCTCGGGGTCTTGTTCGCGAGTGATGGGAGAAGGGAGCCGGAGATCGACAGACGGATTGGGGCTGCAGCTGCAGTAATGCGGACGCTGCACCGGTCCGTCGTGGTGAAGAGGGAGCTGAGTGTAAAAGCGAAGCTCTCAATTTACCGGTCGATCTACGTCCCTACCCTCACCTATGGCCATGAGCTGTGGGTAGTGACTGAAAGAACGAGATCGCGGATACAAGCGGCAGAAATGAGCTTCCTCCGAAGGGTGGCTGGCCTCTCCCTTAGAGATAGGGTGAGAAGTTCGGCCATCCGGGAGGGGCTCAGAGTAGAGCCGCTGCTGCTCCACATCGAAAGGAGCCAGCTGAGGTGGTTCGGGCATCTGACAAGGATGCCCCCTGGGCGCCTCCTGGGTGAGGTGTTCCAGGCATGTCCCACCGGACCGGGAGGAGGCCCCGGGGCAGACCCAGGACACGCTGGAGAGATTATATCTCTCGGCTGGCCTGGGAACGCCTTGGTATTCCCCCGGATAAGCTGGAGGAGGTGGCTGGGGAGAGGGAGGTCTGGGCCTCTTTGCTTAGGCTGCTGCCCCCGCGACCCGGCCCCGGACAAAGCGGATGAAAATGGATGGATGGATGGATGGATGCAACCTTCAGATCAATCTATTGATTGAAGAGAGGTCAGAGGTCAGATTTTACATATTTTAAATACTTATACGGTACTTTCTATATGTTGACAATTAGAGGTGGGAATCACCATACATCCCACGATACGATATTATCACAATACTTAACGCACGATACGATATTATTGCAATTTTTAAAAAATATTTTGCGATATTCAGATTCTGTACATAAAGGTAAACTTTATCAATATTAATTTTATCTAATATCAAAGTCTCGCACTCAGTCTTTCTCTCATTTCAGTCAGTTTTATTGTTGACAAACTGAATGGTTTGTATTACAGTCTAGTCCAACTTAACTGAATGGAACCATCTGGTACAATTAAAGCTATTCTGAACTATGCAATTTATGAAAACTATGCAGCCCATTCAGCAACTGAAGAATTTGAAAGTAAATTAAAACAAAATATAATTTTACATTAAATAAAAAAGTTTTAAACTTAATTGTCTTAAATTAAAATAAGTAAACTGTCATGTTTATTGCTGCCAAAAAAAAGTTAAACACATTTGGACAGTGAAGGAATGTCAGGATTCTTGCTCAGAAAAAGGATCAACATGCTCTGAAGTCAGAGCACAAAAACCTTTTTTGTAACAAAATATCGATTTCTGCTGTCCCTGTATCGATACATTATTAGCAAACAAAATATCACGATACTACACAGTATCGATTTTTTTCCCCCACCCCTATTGAGAATACACACCACACTTGTAAGAATCATAGTTTCATAGTTATAAGCTTTTTGTCAACCAATAAATCATGGTGTTGATTTTAAGGACCTTGGTGGATGTAAGGCAGAATTTGAACGTATTGTTAACATGACCCGACTCTACTAACTTTTATCAGCATCCATTCAAAACTTGTCCAGCTATCGTGTTGACAGACAGAAAGAAATGCAAATATACCAAAAGCATAACCTAAAATCACAAACAACATATTATTTCATTAATAAGAACTTAGTGATCATGCTGTTTGATATAGAAAATAAAGAAAGGCAAATATAACAATTTAAAATCGCTTTTTTTTGGATTCATAAGAAATAAAGAACTAGCAGAAAAGGTCTTAAGCAAGTAAGTTGCATGTTTTGTGAAGAAGTTCACAAACCCTGTGACAGTATGCAGTCAGTCATTTCTGTTTAAAAAATGGTAAATGGCCTGTATTTGTATAGCGCTTTACTTGGTCCTAAGGACCCCAAAGCGCTTTACACTATACACAATCATCCACCCATTCACACACTGGTGATGGCAAACTACATTGTAGCCACAGCCGCCCTGGGGCGCACTGACAGAGGCGAGGCTGCCGGACACTGACGCCACCGGGCCCTCTGACCACCACCAGTATGCAACGGGTGAAATGTCTCGCCCAAGGACACAACGACCGAGACTGTCGGAGCTGGGGCTCGAACCGGCAACCTTCCGATTACAAGACGAACGCCCAACTCTTGAGCCACGATCGCCCCAAAAAACCAAATGATTAAAGTGTTTGTGTGAGTTTTGCAGCTTGGTCTAAAAGAGACAGCACTTCCTGTTTTAGTTTCTAAACCTAGCCATGGTAACCTGCCTAACTGCCCTCGGTGTGCGTTTGTGTCTTTTTTTTTTCTCACAAACTAATCGTGTTAGAATTGACCTAAAAAGACAATTTTATCACTGAGGTTCCTGGATTCCTGTAACTCTTTCTCTTTGACTGACACAGATGCACACACACAAGCCCCTCACCGTGTAACAAACACCTCAACATACCCTTGGTATGAAGCTCCTGTTACCCTGTTCACTAACTGTTTGTTAAAGCTGGGCAGACACTTAACAAACAGCTGAATTATGCTGTGAAGTGTTAGCCACTGATGTAGCACAGCGCATGTAGAGAGCTAAACGATCATAGTTGTCTATCTGTAGCTTCACGTGATCTAAATGTGCCAAAAAATTAGGTATAATCTGCAGTTTACCAGATGGCAGGGGAGGAAGACAGGACAAAAACATCATTAATAACTAATAATTAAATGGAAAGTGGTGTATCAATCTAGACCTACTGCAGTGTTACTAAGCGAGGAGCCAGGGGCACTTACAGTCTCACAGGCTACCATTGTACTCGTTGGTGTCAAATGATAAACCTGTTTAAAGATGAACAGGCAATAATTGGTTCTAAAAACTGAGAGCAAATGAAGCAGATCTTATAGGCTAGATTATGTCCTCATGATCATTCTGACAGTTGTTTAGTGTGTGCCCAGTTTAACAGTTTGTTTGAATTTGTAAAATTGTGTCTGTACTGTCTTGTTGATGTCCTGTAAAGGCAATTTTTTTTTAATAGTTAAAATATCTACAACAGATCACAACAAAGGTGGGTATAAGTACAGGATTCTTCCTGTGTATGTTGTGACTCAATAGTCAAAATCTTTGCTAATTTTTCTATATGTTGCTGTGTAATGTTTGATCTCAGGAGCAGGAGGTGGACAGTGTCTTCTACCAAAGAAAGCAGTGCAGCGGGACATGGATGGAACCTCTATGTTGTGGACACCGTCCCCCCCTTTACTCTCTACCAGGAGATGGTAACTCTCATTTGCCCAAATTGTGTGTTGCGCAACTGTTGATGATGAATATGAAAAAATAAACAAATACAGATCTGCTGTGCAATCACTTGTGATTTGTGTGTTTTTCAGGTTGAGTACAGTCAGCGTTATGCAGAGACCAACCCACAGGCCCAGAGTCTGCGACACCTCCTCAGCGAAGCTCACCTCCTCCTGCGTGCTGCTCTACTACACGCATCAGACGAGCAACAGACGGGCCCAGGTGGCCCAGCAGATCACAGGACAGATCGACAAGTGCTGGAGGAGGCGCTGAGGGAGAACTGTGCCCAGCTGGGAGACAGTTTCAGCAGGTAACACACAACCAACATTCTGTATTGATAATAACATTTTATGGGTTTTTAAATGTGTTCAGTCAATGAGATTTTACTCTGTTGGACACCTTTACCTTCAGTTTTTGTATTTTCTGGCTATTTTATTAAAATTTGTTTCAGCAAAACTTTTAATCTCTTCTTTTCTTTAAGGGGCGGTCAGAGGGAGTGTCACCTTGCTCTGCCGTACTACAGGATGTCTGGTCTGTCACTCACAGAGGTCATGTCCAGGAATCGGCCATTTCCGGGCAGCCCTTCCTCCTATGGCCCTGGCTTCCTGTTTTACCTGAAACATTTCCTGTTAGAAGACTCAGAGCAGACCCTCAGTCAGGTACACAAAATCTAAATGAGCATGATTTAACAAGTTGAGGAGATTACTTTTTCACACAGCTGGTCAGCTTTTTTCCCTTAATAATTTAAATAATCATTTTAAACCATTTTGTAATTACTTAGGATGTCTTTGTCAAATATTAAAATTAGTTTTAAACATGACAAATATGCACAACAAACCTTAAGAAATTAGTAAGGGAACAAAAAAATACAAAATATTGAATCAAAAGAGACGGGGAACCTTTTTAATCTTTCTTTCCCTGCAGGAAGCAGCTGATCAGGTCATTGACATTTTCAGCCAATCAGAGCCTGTAATGCTCATAAGCGTGTGCACCAGCCCCTGCATGATAAATGTCAGTCCTGCTCGGACGCTGCAAATTTTACAAAATCTGGAGGACTCGGTGGGCGTGTCGGTTTCACTGACAATCACCATGGCTACCATGATGCTGCGTTTGGGTGACCTGCAGCAGTACACACAGCTGATGGAGAGACACGCTGAGGTCAGGATTTCACTTGTTTTCTTTGGTGTACTAACTGCTCAAGGTGCAGTGCAAGGTCAAAGTTTGCTACATGATATTGCTTCTTTTTTTTTAAAATTGTATGTCCATATTTTTTTTTTTATATTATATACTTTTCCACACAAAATGGACCAAAATAAAGAAAGTTGGTCCCTTTCCATTCTGTGCGTAGATGCTGCTAGTGTACGGGTTTATCGAGGAGCCGAGGCTGCTGCTCTATGGTGGATGTGCAAACCAGCATAGACGTGTTTATCCCACAGCTTTAACCCGCCAGATGGCCGACTCTCAGCCTGGACTGCTGGTGGCTGCCATGGTGGCTTTACATGAGAACAGCAAAGTTAAGCTGGAAGAGGCCGATCACATATTCAAGGTACTATTGGCACCTGGAAGTGCAGTGCCTGGAGGATAGTATATCAACCCACTGATTTGTATTACTGCCTTTCGACACTTGGATGTAGAATTAATTTCAGTTTTGCAGAATCTGATGCTTTCTACGCTTTTAGGAGCTGCGTTGTGAAAACAGCCTGCAGGTCGACTTCTGGGAGGCGATGCTCATGGCATCATCAAATGACGCTGTCATTCAGGAGCTTCTGTTTCGGCTGGCTTCTGTCTACATCGACCGTCTAACAAATACAAAGTCAGAAAAGCACACAGCTCCAAAGCGCAAGTCACTGAAAAGTGCTGATGACCTGGTACGGCTACTTGGTGGCCCCCCCCCCAAATTCTTTTAATTTGTTCAATAACCAGATTATAAAGACACGAGTTTCATGCAATCAGCTGCTCCCATGTTTGTGTCTGTTCCAGGTCAACTCGTGCTCTCATTATGGTGCTTTGTATCCATGGCTCATTCTTCTAAGTCCAACAGACATTACCAGTTCCCAACACTTGGAGGCGCTGCACAAACTGCAGGTATTTTCTAAAGTCTGCTTTGACTGCATGGATTCAATACAGTTAAGTCCATAAATTTTTAGACAGAGGCAACTTTTTTTCTAATTTTGCTTCTATGTTACAACAATATATTTTAAATGAAACAACTCAGATGCAGCTGGAGTGCAGACTCTCAGCTTTAATTCAGTGGGTTGAACAAAAAGATTGTATAAAAATGTGAGGAACTAAAGTGTTTTTTAACACAATCCCTTCATTTCAGGTGCTCAAAGGTTACTGAAAATAAAATATTAATTTCTAATACTTGGTTGAAAACCTTTTGAAAACCCTTTGCTGTCAATGAGTCTTGAATTCATGGACTTCACCAGATGCTGGGTTTCCTCCTTTTTAATGCTCTTCCAGGCCTTCCCTGCAGCTGCTGTTTGTTTGTGGGATTTCTGTCCCAAGTTTAGTCTTCAAGAAGTAAAATGCATGATCACTTGGGTTAAGTAACTGACTTTTCCATTCAAGAATATTCCACTTCTTTGCTTTAATGAACTCCTGGGTTGCTTTGGCTGTATTTTTTTGGATTGGAGCAGACAGTGTGTATCTGAATACCTCAGAATTCATTTGGCTGCTTCTGTCCTTCATCAATAAACACCAGTGTCACAGTCCCATTAACACCCATGCATGTCCAAGCCATCACACTACCTCGGATGATGAGCTGTTTCACACCTTCTCCATACATTTTTCTTTCCATCATTTTGGTAGAGGTTAATCTTGGTTTCATTTTTCCAAACAGTGTTTTTCCTGAACTGGGCTGGCTTTTCTAGATGTTTTGTTTTTTTTAATCAAAGTCCAATGTAGCCTTTCTATTTTTGAGGATTATGAGTGGCTCACACCTCGCAGTGAATCCTCTGTATTTACTTTCATGCAGTCTTCTCTTTACTGTTGACTTGGACATCGATACGCCGACCTCCTGGAGAGTGTTGTTCACTTGGTTGGCTGTTGTGAAAGGGTTTTCTCATCACCATGGAAATGATTCTGTGATCATCCACTACTGTTGTCTCCTGTGGGTGTTCAGGTCTTTTAGCGTTGCTGAGTTCAGCAGTGCTTTCTTTCTCCAAAAGTTGATTCTGTTCATCTGGATGTAGCGTTTTCAGTGGGAGGAACATTTTGTCACTCATCCAAGTGACTTCTTCAGTCTCAGTTAACTGCAGGTTTCCCCAATCTTATAAATAGTACGTTTGCTTAATGACTGAAACTAGCACCACTGTAGGAACAATGGGCTGTGAGGTCAGTTCCTTCATCATAATTATGCAAATTCTCATGATCATTGATCAACAACTACTGATCAAGGCCCGCTGATCAAAGACCACCAATGGCCATGAGTACCATTCACCATCTTTCACCATCTTACAATGCTGTGATTGCAGCCATTCCCCAACTCTCTGTGAATGGTACTCATGGCCATTGACAGCTCACTCGGCACTGCCGAGTAAAGGGGACGTGTCCAAATGAAGCCCATGTCAAGGCCTGTATGGTTCTTCAGAATATCACGTGACGAATGACCAATGACTCTCTGAAATGATGTGTCCTGTTATGTGATTGGAGCTGCTGAAAAGATGTGAAAATTAGTTTTTTGCATGAACTGGATCTGAGGTGATTCCGAGGATCATCACGAGAGCGCACGGAGATTGTTAGCGAATTATGGAGCAACCGAAAAGGTCGAATAATATTAGCAGTTAGGGGGCATTTTGACATGCTATAGCCCAATAATAAGTCTTAAATCAGTCTCAGAGAGGATGGTTAGTAAGAGGTGTGTGTGTGTGTGTGTGTGTGTGTGTGTGTGTGTGTGTGTGTGTGTATTATACAGGACCTCATTCTCTAATTGATACATCTTTACATTTATATATCGACTGTTATGTCAGCCCCTTGCATTATCACAGTAGGGCTGCTGTACATGGAATGACCAGCAGATGTCAGCACATCCAAATGAGCTGTTAAACGTTGCTTTGTGTGATCTGCCTTTTGGTGAACCGATTGGCCGGAAAGATTTGACACATTCACGGGGCTTCATCACACCATCACTACTATAGTACCACTTTCTCAGATGGGTTTTTTCTGTTTACGCAGCTTAAGGATGGTTTGTTTCACCTGCACAGAGAGCTCCTGTGACCGCATGTTGTCGGTTTACAGCAAAAAAAACAGGTCTATCAACTCCAGGCCTTTGATCTGCTTAATTGATAATGACATAACAAAGAAAATGCCCACACCTGCCCATGAAATGGCATTTGAGTTAACTGTCCGGTTACTTTAAAAAGAGGGTGGAACATGTTAACAAGCTAAAACTCCTCAACCCTTCATCCAATCTTAATGTGGATATCCTCAAATGCAATCCATTGATCTCCATTATATAACTATAATTGGAAGATATTTCAGTAAACAGGTAAAATAAGAAAAAACACTTTGTCATTGACCAAATATAGTTGGACCTTAGTGTATAACAGACTAATGCAGCCACTGAGACATCACTGAATTGCTGCCCAACCTGTGCAGGAAACACAATTTCTTCTACTCGGTTGTGAAGAGACCCCTTTTTTTCCTGTTCACAATAAAACCCTTAAATGCTTTTACAATAAAACCCTCAGTACTCCTACAGCAGTAAATGAAACTCCTGTTGAGAAAGTGCTGATAGTTGTGGTTTATGCCTTTTTATAAAACAAAACAAATATCCCCAGTGCATTCATTATGAAGAGGGAAATCTATTTTGTTTGTTGCTGTAAATGTTTCCTTCTGCTATAAATTTGGGAGCTGTTTTTTGGAGCCATCTTCAACTGGCCATTGAAGTAACTGCGCTTTTCAGCCCTCGGGGACTTTCAGTGTGTGACAGTTTAATGCTTTTCAGCATCTTTATTACTAACACACACAGTTGCTGTTCTGAAACACACACAGCTGCAGCTTTTCAGCCACCAGCCAACTACATACCGACTACAACAAGACAGTCAGGAACTGCTTTTATGCCGGCGAGGCATGATTGCCAATGCCGCGTAGGTGTGTCCATCTCACCTGCAGAGGCACTGCAGACAACACCCCGCCACAGTGACAAATACATTTTGTTTGTGACAAACGTTTGACTTGTCTCAGCTGGCAAAGCACAGGTGTACAATTGATGGCTGCATTCCACGTAGGGTGATGCCCTATTCACGGTCATTACTGGAACTTATAGTAATACGGGGCCATCATGCATTCCATGGCTTGTGAACTTGTTGCAATAAATATGTAGGTCAGTGACATTTGAAGAGAAAACATTTTATCTGTGCTATCAGTAGTGGACTTGGTGACATATAGAAGTTTATTTATGTTTCTTTATGTTTCTTTTTCTTCTTGTGGACTTTAATTTAAAATCTAGCTGCTGTTATTCTGTAATTGTATTTTTAAGTGTTCCTGTTTGTGTGTGCAGTCTCTGCTGTGTGGTCCATCTCTGTCTGTGGGCTCTGTCGTGCCTTTGTTGGAGCGCCTGTCAGACGAAACCTTATGGGGCTTCAGCCTGCACCTCCTTTGCGCTACCAGAAGGGGGCAGTATGATAGGAGCATTGAGAAGTTGCTGGACAGATGTCCTCAAGCGATCATACCCTACGCCAATCACCAGTTACAGGAGAAAAACATGGTCTGTACTGATCACGGGGCTTACATTTGAAGTCTGTAGCTACACTTTTTAGTTTATTTTTAATTTCGCACCTAATTCAACTCCCGTCTCAATCACATGTCTAATCTCCGCAGGCACTTTGGTGGCAAAAGCTCCTCCCAGAGCTTTGTGAGCGCACAAGAGCAGCCTCAGACAACAGCATCCTCCTGGCTGCTCTCAAAGGTAGAGGTATTTTTCCAAAGAGCTTTCACTTTCGTTTAAAACAATTAGGATTTGCTGTGCTTTCGTTAGTCATGACTCACTAATGACCTTGTATTGTTCAGACTTATAATTTTATTACGCGGCAAAGCTGTCTGGCAGGTTTGAAAATTTTTTTGACATGAAATGAATTCACATTAAATCCCTACTTTAAGTCACATCCTCAGCTATTCAGAACCCTGTAATTAATAATGGATTCCGTGCTCAGGGAACAGATTTGAATCATTTAAACTGTAGAATACAATATTAAAATGACAAGCAATGAAGTCATCTTAGTCCAGATCTTCAAACAGTTTCAACAGTTTAATCAGTTTAATGGTCTAAAACTTAAACTGGTTCTTAAAAAAATAGCTGGATGTAATTTTTTTTACCATTTGGTCTTTGTTTTTGTGTGCCAAGCGACTTCATTCAGTCATTCATCTTGGTTGAAAAAGTGGTTCTCAAGAAAGCCCAAACCCCCTGTCTGTCTGTTCTGTGTAGTTATGTTTTGAACAGACACCGTCAACCGTCCTCTTTTCAAAAGCAAAATTGACTGCCTGCATGAAATGTGTTCAGGGAACATCAGTAAATTGTAACTTCAGCAACTAAATTGCTGTCATTGGGAAAGTGTTGGATATCTGTGCTGGGGAATGAATAGCAATTCATTACAATATGATTAAACAAAGTGAACTCTGAGGGTGTAGCAGGGTTGGGTAGACTGGGCACACCCCAAGCCACTTCTGTAAGTGGATATATTATGATGGGAATTAAAGAAATATCAGGAAATTACTTACTGATACTGGCAAAGAAACTAGAAGTATGAGGAAGTAACATCTCCTGTGTGTGTGTACTTGAGTTTAATGAGACTTGTTTTTTGTCAACAGAGACGCTTGTCGTTGTTGCTATGGAGATGAGCCCCGCAGAATTCCTGGAGCTCATCCCTGATGATGGCACAGCATCATACTTCTTGCCACACCTGTTGACGTGCAGCCAGAGACAAGTGCTGGCCTGACGTGTGCATACACACATACACTGAATACTGAGAAAACATTTCAGAAGAGTCCTCAGAGTTGTGTTTTTTGGCCAGCCACTGTGGATGACTCAACTTGCAGTATTTAAACTATTTGTTTGATATCAAGCAATCATGTATTATAAGCACTGTGCAACTAAACTCAAAGGCTTCAGAGTACTATGGTGGACATATCTCCTATTTGATGTGATTGAACAAATACAGGAACAGGCCTGCCGGGGGTGTACTATGTGAGATTAATGGCTTAGTGAGGTGTGTTTAGAGTTTAGGTTTAAAACCAGTTCCATTATCATAAATTCTGTTAATGAAAGCCATGGTTAGATCACTACCCAAGAGAACTTTATATATGCAGACCTGTTGGTTGGTACGTTAGTAACACCACTTAACCATGCAGTTAGGTTACTCATGCTTTCTCTCTCACATTGTCACTGGAATTTACAGGTGTTTGGTTACTGATACAGCAAATGTTCACATATTCTTTTATGTTTGGTCACTTACCAGTTGTTTTTTTTTTTAATTGCCCTTAATCAGTTATAAATTCACAAGAAAAGAACACTTTTCTGCACTCTGCAAAAGTTGATTCTGTTCATCTGGACGTAGCGTTTTCAGTGGGAGAAACGTTTCGTCAGGCTTCTTCAACAACCACTGATCAAAGGCCATGAGTACAATTCAGATTTGGGGAATGGATGCAATCACAGCATTTGTAAGATGTACCCTTCCTCGATTCAGAGATGGTCTTTCCCTTTTCACGTAAATGGCCTCCTTGACTCCCCGTTCAAACCAGCATCCCTTCCTCATCAGGATGTGTACATCCTCATCATGGAAAGAGTATCCACTGGCCTGTAGGTATAAAAAATCCTGGTATGAGTGGCGAAATGTTTCTCCCACTGAAAATGCTACATCCAGATGAACAGAATCAACTTTTGGAGATTTACGTACCTGGATGATTGAGCAGGCATTAAGACACTTTCCTGCACGGTTTCTCTTTTGCTGGATTTGTTCCACCTCACTCATTTTGCTTTTTGGCACGATATTTTCTTGTATGTTATTAAAGTTTTTCAACCCTGAAGTGGAAAGCCCAGATTACTAGTGATGCTGCGCTAGGTTTTCTACATCAAGCTCTGTTGGTAACAGAGGTTATCAACAATCTCATATGTCTGAGCGATGCAAAGAAAGCCTTCCTACACTGAAGTTGCTTCATAGTATCCCCTTTAGGTCATGGAGAGCTTTTAGCAATGTCCCTCCTCAGGGCTGAAGCCTGTTTATCTGGTTTTATGGAGTCGAGGTGGGGTTGTTTGCAGAACTGTCGATATGTAGATATCGTTTTGTTTTCCCGTTCATAATCTACTATCACTGGCCACGTTGTTAGGTACACCTTGCTAGTACTGAGTTGGGGCTACTTCTCTCATCAGAGTGTACTTAGCATTGAACAGGTGTACCTAACAAAGTGGCTGTTGAGTCTATGTGTTTATGAAACACTTTAAAATACTGTTAGAACTGCAGAGGAACATTCAATTATTTTTTTTTTTAACTAAAGTTCTTAAGTGTGGAGATTTAGAAGTGAGTGACCTTTGAGCACTTATTTGTCTGTCCACTGATTTTTTTTTTTTTTTTTTTAAACAATTGCATGGATGTCTGTTAAGTGATAATGCTGTTCAGATAAACGGTAAATACATACCTCAACACATACCGGCGTCTTCTTCCTGCTGTATTTACTGTGTATCTGGTTGTTCAGCGATGACGCGACGAATCCTACTTCCGGGTCTAAAGTAGTCTGCGTTTAATATGGCTTTTGTGTTGTTAACATGTTTAATGTTTTGTATTTTCTTCTATTTAATCTCAAAAAGCTCCTAAAACAGTCAGTGATCACTGTTGACCTCCCTCGGCTTTTATTACCGCTAATCATTTATTTAAGCTCAGTTTTTAAAGCCTTAGGATGTAACTACAGCCCAGCCCATGCAGCAGTATATGAACGACTAACCTCGTATTGTGGATGGATTATCTCAGTTGTTCTCCTGGCTGAAGTTTGGGCCTTTTACAGCATCTTGCCATGCGATTACATTTGTTCCTGACCACCGAGAAAACTCACGTTAACTTTTATCGAGTGGAAAAAAAGTTAGCTTGTTTATATTATGCTAACATAGCTGTGTACTTAGCGGTCACGTACCACATCATTATATACCAGCTAGCCCAACTTCAGTAACCTTACAAACGTCACTGCTGTTTAGTTTTCTGTCTTCATTTATGCTGGAAGTGATAGCAGAGCTGTACGTTTTAATTTGTTTCCAAAACCCCACAGTCAGGACATATGCTATATTGTATTTAGATAGAAGCTAGCGAGCTAACTTCCTGCTAACTTCTAACTCCGTTAAATGTCATAAATTCCGTTTTCATGGATGCCTGGATGTTAAACTCAATTGTTACACCTGGTAGAGCAGAACGCTGATCATTTTATTAAAGATGAAAGACTTTAGACAGTTTTTCAACTCTCAGTAATGCCATAGTGATCGTTTGATATATGGACCGTTTGATATATGGACCTGCAGCGGAGTTTAGACCCAGACAGGCTAGTGACATCAGACTGAACAATCGGATTGTCACAGAGTGTGAAAGTTTAGTTTTGGCCACAGAAACTTTAAACCTGTTTGTCACAAACAAGTGTTACATATCATCTGAGTATGTAGCAGATATAGAGATACTGTATCCAAGCAACTGCCAACCAGTCTACCATTGCAGCAGCTAACTTTCCATGAACAGCTGAAGTGGCCAGAAAGTGTTTGTGAAGTAGTTGGGTTCTGCAAACACTTTAGGATTCAGGTAAACAATAAGCACAGTAGAACAAATATTGGTTTCATGTGTCTTTGTGAACAAAATCATTTATCATAATCAATTACATCTTCTCCATTGAACGCCTTTTAAAACTTATTTGAATATTTCATCGTGTAAATCAACAACTAAGACCCAAACTCTTTCATGGCATGCATTTTTAATTTTTCTTTGCTATTTGGGTTGATTGGGACCTAAAGAATGTAAAAACAAAGAATTACCAGATTTTTTATTTTTATTTTTTTTACCTAATTTTTGTTTTTGAGAAAAATGAGATCCACATATGAGGACATTTGTATCAAATTTTGATAGAACAGTGGCGGTATAATGTCCTCGTAAGTGGATATCAGGCCCTTTGTAGAAAAAAAATTAAGTATTTTGGTCTAGACGTCCCAAAATGTGATGTCCACATATGTGGACACCAGGTCCTAGGAGGTTAAGGAAGAGGAAATGTTGAGCAGAGGAATGCAGTCAAGTGAGGGTTATGAGGAATCTGTCTTCACACAGCTGATTCCTCATAACCCGGGGCGATCGTTATCGGTTACAGTTCGTCTTGTATCCGGAAGGTTGCCGGTTCGAGCCCCGGCTCGGACAGTCTCGGTCGTTGTGTCCTTGGGCAAGACACTTCACCTACTGGCCTTCACCTGATGACCAGAGGGGCCGATGGTGCGATATGGCAGCCTCGCTTCTGCCCCAGGGCAGCTGTGGCTACAACTGTAGCTTGCCTCCACCAGTGTGTGAATGTGAGAATGAATGACTAGTGGAATTGTAAAGCGCTTTGAGGGCCCCGAAAAGCAATCCATTATTATTATTATCATAACCCTGGTAAGTAAATCCCCCAAAAAGTTGATTCTGTTCATCTGGATGTAGTGTTTTCAGTGGGAGAAACATTTCGTCACTCATCCAAGTGATTTCTTCAGTCTCAGCTGACTGCAGGTTTCCCCAATCTTATAAACAGTACTTTTGCAGAATGGCTGAAACCAGCACCACTGAGGGAACACTGGGATGGGAGGTCTTCGATCCTCAACCCGTCGGTAGGCAGCTCTGAACACTGCATCCAGAACACCCTGGATTTTGTTGAGAAAGTGAGAGATGTCATTATGGAGGCAGATGAAACCGTGGTCTTGTACGATGTTACATCTCTCTTCACTTGCATCCCAGTCACAGAAGCGTTGGAGGTAGTCCATAAGAGATTACAGGATGACCCCAACCTCAGCAACAGGACCACTCTCAGCATCGATCAAGTGTGTTTGCTTTTGGAACTGTGTCTTCATTCCACCTACTTCACATTCAAGGGTCATTTCTACAGGCAGAAACATGGGTGTGCCATGGGCTCCCCAGTTTCACCCACCGTGGCCAATTTGTACATGGAAGAAGTGGAAAAGAGGGCTTTGCTATCCTACCCTGGAACACCACCAAGCCATTGGTTCAGGTATGTGGATGACACCTGTGTGAAAATCAAATCTCAGGACGTACCACATTTCATGGATCACATTAACTCGGTGGGCCGACACATCAAATTCACCAGGGAGGATATGAAAAGTGGCAGGTTAGCCTTCTTGGACTGTGAGATTTCCATCAGTAATGGGGGACATCTAAAAGCTGACGTGTACTGTAAACCTACGCATACGGATCAGTATTTAAGATTTGACTCTCATCATCCACTGGAGCATAAACTGGGTGTCATCAGGACGCTGCAACACAGAGCGAACACCATCCCCACAGACACAGTGGTCAGGGAGGCAGAAGAACATCACATCAAGAAGGCCCTGAGTAAATGTGGTTATCCCATCTGGACATTTGTCAAAGCTGGAAAGGCACCTAAAGAAAGCTCCAGCCAATTCAGGAGAGAAGGACAACCGCTGACTAAGCGAAAACCTGTAGTGATCCTGTATGTATCAGGAGTATCAGAGCAGTTGAGACACATTTTTTCTAAACACCGTGTCTCTGTAGCCTTTAAACCCCAAAACACACTGCACCAAAAATTGGTCCACCCCAAGGATCGGGTCCCCTGACACAAACAGAGTAACATAGTGTACGCTGTTAAGTGCATGGGGATTGCCAGGATTTATACATCGGGGAAACCAAACAACCTCTGGCGAAGCGGATGGCACAACACAGAAGAGCTACCTCGTCAGGCCAGGACTCTGCAGTCTATTTACACCTATAGGCCAGTGGACACTCTTTCCATGATGAGGATGTACACATCCTGGACAGGGGGAACGCTGGTTTGAACGGGGAGTCAAGGAGGCCATCTCTGGCAATCGAGGAGGGGGCCAAAGGGTCCATCTTTTGCCATCTTACAAGGCTGTGATTGCAGCCATTCCCCAACTCTCTGTGAATTGTACTCATGGCCATTGATCAGTAGTTGTTGCTCAATGGTCATGACAATTTGCATCAAGGGAACTGACCTCACAGCCCATTGTTCATTCAGTGGTGCTAGTTTCAGTCATTATGCAAATGTACTGTTTATAAGAAAAACCTGCAGTTAACTGAGACTGAAGAACTTGGAAAAGTTACGAAACGTTTCTCCGACTGAAAATGCTACGTCCAGATGAACAGAATCAATTTTTTGGGACAAACTTGTGACACACATCAGCCTCCAGTCATCTCAGGGAAAACGATGGTGCATGGAGCAGTATGCATTCCATGACAGTGAAAAGGAAATGCCCAAGACTTCTTGGAAGTTAGATAATGTGATAAACAAAGGTAACATTAGAAATACCAAGTTGTAGCTCACACCCGGCTTCTCAGAATCTTGTCCAAGACATTTGGAGTGACTGCCGCGAATCACCATTATCAGGAAACACAGGACCAGCATCGTAATTTCTGTTCCCTTCTCTCCTGATTGCAAGTGGCAGTAAACAAAGTGGATAGCTTGCAGTCATAGTTAAAAGAAAACCCCCTCTGTCAGATGTTTTTTTTTCTTTTAATATCAGAACATGGTTTTTAAAAATAATCTGGTCTTTAGCAGCTTCTAAAATTATTTAAATATAACCTCAGGTGTAAAATTGCACACAACAGATTCCACTGTTTAATTGTTTATTTAACAAAAATGCAAAATAAAATAAACATTTAACATGTTTAGCTGGTTGAGTCTAATGATGATCTACTCCAGAGAGGACTAGCAAGTCTTTCCACTAATGAATCTCACTACACAAGCATGGACTTTAAATAGTTAGAAAATTAGTCGGTTAACCAAAAGCATTTGAATAGAAGCACCTGGCTGCTGCTTTCCTTTTTAATTCCTATGGCAGCAGTAAGGTGTTTTTAGCGATTCACTTACACCTTCTGCATTTGGCTTAGCTTTTCTTAAATAATGACAGCACATTATTTCATATGTTGTTCACCTGAGGTTATATCTACCCAATTGTTTAAAAAAAAAAAAAAAAGACCAGACAATTTTTATTATATTTTTATATGTAAAACCTTAGAATTGAAAGGTGATGATGGGACAAAGCAGTGTCAATAGGAAGAAATGCTAATGGCAGAACACTTGATCACAGCATGGACCCAAAGGCCACATTAAGACAGTAGAACCTAGTGAATATGTAAAATGTTGTCTGGGATGCCACTGCACAGATTTCCCCTGGGGGGCAGGCACACGTGCTGCTTCATACTCTTGTTTTATTGTGTCACCAAGCCAGTGAGAAAGTCACTGTCTGAACAGAGCCTTATCCCTTGTACTTTCAGATGCAATGACTGGAGTGGATATAGCAAATCCAAATCACAGTTTCTGTACTGCAAAGATAATGCAGCCCAGAGCCTCTGACATGGTCTCCTTGTTGGAGAAGAACTTAGTTTATCATACCATGCAGAATTTAAGGGCTTGAGGTCAGTCAAGAATGACAGATTCCCTTCAAGTGCATTTGTAAGGCTGGAAAAAACCTGGAGATGAATGCCATACCAATATTTCTACAGCTAAGGTCCATTCTCCTTTTGAGCTGCCACAGGTCCCTGTTCAAGACCCTGCAGGGAGTAGGGAACCAGACTGTTGATGGACACTTGGGTGCCACCAAAAGGACCCTGAGCTATGACTTTCTGACCCTGTGAAACATTATTGAAGGAATCAGGGGGAAAGCGTAAAGAAGGTGGTGTTGGTGAAAGCATCCAACACCAGGTCTTTCCATGTGAAAACAAATTTCCTGATTTAAGTTTCAAGAAATACACAAAGATACTAACTCGATTTATCCATGTGACATTTCATTGGATCCATTTGAACCCGATGAAGGATATTAAATGGTAAATATTCAGTTTTTGATCCTGCTGATTAAAGACTGTTCAGTGTGGGGTTTTATTATTCGCCACAGTCTCAGTGAAATGAATAAACATAATTAGATATGGAATCATTGTTTCCTAGTACCTGCTACCAAAGCTCACACTTAAGCCTAAGTCATTTCTTTACCATTTTTTAGCTGTTATTTTACATTGTTTCAAATCAAAGGTCCTGAAATGTCTTTCTTGTAAACTTACATGTTGTAACAATTAATTTTTGCAGTACTTTTAACAGGAAAGTTGAAGTGAATGAAAATTAAGCCTGAATAAAAATTTTAAAGAAGAAAAAAAAAAAAGGATTCTGAAATAATGTGACTTTCTCCTTGCAGTCCGTATTTTAATAAGGTAAATGAATGTTTTTGTTAATAATGGTATGATAGCAGTATGAGAGCAGTATTTTAATAATCAGCCTTATGATTAAAGAAATTCTTAGGATAGCATGATTAGTGACCTTTTCTCATGACAGTGTCTATAACTTGAGGACAAGTCTCCTTCAAGCTCTACAGAGACAAAGTTGCATTGATTGGGCCGCATGTTGTACTTCTAAAGCTACTTTTGAATCAGGCAGAGCTTTTTTTCATTTCATTTTTTATTTTGTTTCACACGTGGTACAGCAGTAATTCATTTCCTATACACAAACCGTCCTTTCAAAGGTCACGCTGTTTTTGAACAGAACTCCCACAAATATCAGCTTCTAGATTATCCACACGACCAATCACAGCCTGAGAGCACAACTGTGAGCCAACTACAGCTTTAGACTGATAGGTTGCAGCTTGAGGTAATGAAACTTCACCTGTTTAGATGTTTGGTGGTTCCCTCTCAGCTAAGCAAGAGAACACTTAATTAGCATGAAATCAGCTTTGAGTCACAAGAAGCCTGCAAAAAAGAGGTAATAAGAATAAGGACAAAATAAAGAACAAGCAAAGGTTAGATACCGTAAACGGTGTCATTTTAGGAAGGATGGCGTGTGGGAAGAAACCAGTGTCACTGGTCATTAAAGAAAACATTGAAATGAAAGTGTTTTCTTCCAAGGAGCCCTGTAAGGTCTTGATAACACAGGAGGAAGAGGAGGAACACAGCGTTCACCAGGTGTGTCTTTTTAAATACTTCACTACAAGACATTATGTGTGATTTATAAATAGTGCTGACCCCATCAGGAAACTTTTTGAAGCTCATATGATGAGCAGAGTGGTGGTATATCATAATCAGATCCAATATCTTTTGACTAACCTCAGAACTAACATATAAATACACCTTAAAGGGTTGACGTCCTACTTCTAGACAGTACAGAGAGGTATTGCTTTAGATACTCACCAAACCTGTTTGGTTTTACTTTGTATGTAGAACTGTAGATGTATAGATATTGTTCTGCGTTTCCATTCAGACTTTACTTTCACTTGCACCTTGCTGGTACTGGGATGGAAACCCTTTTTCAATTTAGAACTGCTTTCATGGCATTTTTCAACAACATAATTGCTGCAGATTTGTCAGCTACACTCTCTTGTTCTACCACATCCCAGTTGGTGGCATTTTCTCAGTTGTTACCAAGTGCACCAAATGTGTTAGAAGATGTCTCCTACATCATACATGCATACATTTTTCCAATCTTCTGTTCATGAATCTTTCTGAGACCATGGAAATTGTGGCCTCAGTTTCCTGGTCTTAGCTGATAAGGGTGGCATCTGGTGTGGACTTTTGCTCCTGTAGCCCATGTGCTTTCTCACCTCTAGCATCAACAAGACATCTTCAATTTTATTTATACGGTGCAAAATCATAACAGTCGCCCCTAGACACTTTTTATATTGTAAGGTAGACCCTATAATGGTACAATAGAGAAAATGAATGGTAAATGAATGGGAAGACAACAATCATCATCAATCACATAAACGCACATTTTTTCTTCTCACTCTTAACAAACTGAAGACTTTCATTGAACTGCCAAATAAACAAATTGGTACTGTCTTTCTGGCCAGACACATGGCAGCACTTCTGCTATAACTTTGTTTGAATCTATCAAAATAATAATGCAGACATTAGTTATTGACTGCAAGTGAAAATTGTTTTCTTTGCGAATAACTCTCACTGAACTAACACAGACAATCACTCGACACATTTGCCATCATTAAATAATTTCTTTGCTTTTTAAAGAACTTATTTTAATGTTGCATTCAACAACAAAGAAATCCTCTTGAACAAAAAAAACAAAAACTTAAAGAGCCAAACTGCATTATATTTCTTTACGCCGATATAGGGATGACGTGAGACGCAAGTGGCCCTCTGGCCTAAAGGAAACATGTATAATGTAAATGGAATGAACAAATTTGAGTTTGTTAGAAAGATATGATTCCACTGCAGTGCAGTACCTTTAATACCCACTGCATGTTCTCATTGGTGTAATAAAATCTTATGGTCAACAGTATCAATCTGTTCTAGCCAGACAAGCACAGAGATGAGGCCACTGTCAGAGGCCACCATTTGTAACCATTGCTTAGGCTGTTTCTGTACTCTGAGCTCTGAAACCTGACCGAAACTCTTCAGATAAGTCATTTCTCTGTAGATGATTAGCTTTACTACTACTCTCTCAAGAATTTCTGATATAAAATTGATGAAATTCTGTTGGTACAGCTAAATAACAATCTGCTGTCAAGCAAAAAGCACCAAGTTAGACTACAAGCCATCTAATATCACTGATTGTTGTTATTCCAACAATCAGTGTTGCTTCAGATACATCACTGAAACTGTTCAATCAAGCAAAAGGACAACTGAACCAGAGCCAAAGCCATAATTTCAAAACACTGTGATTAATCAGCTCTCATCATTGCGGTGAGTAGAATTGTTCTGATGTTGTAGTGGCTCCACAATGTTGAAACTACAACTCATGTATTCAAAACAACAATGGTGTTTTGCTGCCTGATGGTTAATGATGCGGACTCGCATATTCTTTTGTTGCATCATTCGCGTGCTCATACATAACAAGCCAGCTCCTTGTCCTCCTCTTGTACACAGCGATACAGGGCGAGTCCTCTGTTCTCCGACTCCGAGGAAGCCCCTGAGCAGCAGGTCCAAACTCAACCCAGACACCAGGCTGAAACAGATTCCCCAGACCAGGAAGAACCTCACTGCTCTGCTGTGGTCTGCAAACAAGAAGTAGAGATAGAGCTGGAGGTTAGTAATAAGGCAGAAGTTATAAACCACTTGGTAAGAAAGTAAGAAATTTGTAGTAGAAAAAAAGACATCCCATGCTAAATAGCTGGTCAGGATCTCCAGGAATGGGTTTTTACTTTACTTTATTGCTTCTCTACAATGTTCATCTTATTTGTATTCATTTTTTTTAGTTCACATTTCTTGTTTTTATTCACCCTTCTTGTTTTTCCTTCCTGTAGGTGATTCCTTCTATCAGAAAGTCAAAGAGTCATCCAGCAATGGTAAAGTCAGGGGATCCTTTATTCATTACTGATATGTCATGACTCTTCATAACATATCAGGCATTTGATTTGCAGCCTGGACTCTAGAGCAGGGATGCTGCATACAAACAGTGAGAGCAGTGCAAACAGTATATAACTATATGGTGCAGTGGTCCAGTTCCCCTACTGGAATTAGAACAAAGCACAGCAATGTTAATTCAAATCAGTTCATACCAAATCAGAACAACAGTTGCCTCAAGGAGCTTAAATTGCCTCCCTAACATTGGTTAACGTGTGTATTATATGAAATTGGTTCTTCATCCCAAACCAGGCGGACAATAAAAAATGAAAAATGAATTAGACATCATAAGATTTAAATAAAATTTCCTTCAGAAAATATTCCCAATTCACACTTTCAAGTGTATTAAAAAAGAACTTTTTCTTTCTACATTACTACTACTACTTTATATTTTTATTGTAGGCTTGACCTTAATATTGATGAATCTGTTCATCTTTCTTCCACAGTGTCAGAAAAATGTTGACTTCAGTCTCCATCACATTATTTATCATCAACGATTTAAGCTTTTTAATCAAAGTTCAATCAGTTTTTTCAAACTTTATTTTCTGCCAAAATGGAAACCATATTTCCCATTTCCTGCACAGTTTTGCCCCATTGTAACTTTAGGATATTCTCCTGTTCGTGAATCCAACATGTAACACTGAGGGTTTATTCTGTGTATTTCAGCCATATTCTAACAAAGCTGGTCATCTCAAATGGAAGAGACTGATTCCTCAGAAGAAAAGACTGGTGGTTAAAGACGTGGTCTGTTTACCCAGAGGACACTCTATGTCACAGCTGGACAGGTGAGTGTTTATGTAGGAAAGAATACCATAAAATCTTATTCAAAATGCCATTTTAGGTCAGTGAATGTTTGAGTAGCTCCCACTGTTTCTAAAGTGATGATTGTGGCAATAAAAGGTGTTTACATAGCTCTGTTTGAATCTACTCTACTGTTCATAACATTTTTCAGTGAAGTAAATGTTATTTTCTGTTCTTCCAGACAAATAGTTCCAAAGAATAAAGACCAAGCAGCTCTGGAAGCCATGGTGATGACTGCTCGCATCACCATTGACCACAGCTGGTCAGCCACTCAGGTGAAGGGTCGACTGGCGATGCTCTTTCAGGGGCACTTTGTAAAACAGGCAGGACAAAAGTTTTCATTTACATATCTGCAGGTGGGTGTGAGATGTGTTCTGCCTGAGGTGTCTTAAAGTCTGTTCATTTTAGTACACAGAACATTGCTGAATGTGGTGGTTGTTTCCAGTGTGTGCAGAGCTCCAGAGTGCTGTTTGTCCCTGACACACCTTCAGAGGGCTGGACTGGAGAGCAGGTCCTCAGGATCTCTGAACATGGTGCTTTATATATCCTGAGCCACCACGACTACTCAGAGGTAACTACTGCTGCTTCATTACTAATACCCTGATGTGATCATTATAAAAGTAGGACTTGGATTTGATACATTTTTATATTTCAAAAGCCATAAAGACAACTTTGTGTGTTAAGATTCAGTTTAAAGATCATTTGGCTTCTGTGAAAAAACAGAAACGACAGCAAGTGTTTAAAATGGCTCATGGACCCCTGGACGCCTTGTTCCTGTGAACCGGGGAACACGGGATCTTTAATTATTTCGTTTATTTCTCCAATCTGCTTTAGCTTTGCTCAGTCTGCCTCCATTTTGTCTGTAGTTTATAAAGTTCTCTTCTCCTTACAGACAGAATCTGAAGGGTCAGCAAGTGAGACACTTGTGGTAAAAAGGCAAGAAAATATTTCCTGTGAATACACATTTAGAAATGATTAGTGACAAACTAAATAGCTGCATTATCTGAATTTGTGTGTTTTTTGTTTTTTTTGGGGGGGGGAGCAGCACAGACAGCTGCCAAGATGGTAAAAGTGAGCTAATAATCAAGCCTAGCATCTGCAGGGATACAAAGAAGGTGAGTTTGGAGGATAAAAGATAAAAAAGTCAATCCTAAATTCAGTTTGTTGTATTATTATTATTATTATTATTATCTTTGTCTCCTGTTAAACTTGCATCTTTTGTGCGCAGTCCACTGTTGACCTGGACACCATCCTGAGAGCGTTCAGACAGGAGAACGTAGATCCAGGATTGAAAACTCACATCCAGGTGAGGCGGACAGATCTACTCCACGGCGCTCTGGAGGTGGTGAGGAGGCCCGACTTCTGCTTCAGGGCGACGCCTGTTATCTCCTTCAGTGGAGAAGAGCCCGACGGCCACGAGGCCCCTGTCAGGGAGTTTTTCAGGTCCTCATCATTTCCCTGAAATTATTGCTGGAGCTGATGGCTTCAGGCATAAAATAAGTTGTATGGTTTTCTATACTGAAGCTAATTTATTCAAACTCTGATCCAACATAACTGTATGAATTTCATCAAGATTTAATATTCACTTTTTTTTGTAATTGGAAAACTGGCTCACAAAAAGATTTCCACATGGTAGCATGTAGTCTATAATAGGATCATATTCTATACATTTTGGGGCTGCAGTAAACAATGTGAAAATTGTGTAAAATGCTCATCATGATAGTTCAGGATCCCAGAAGACGGTGTGGTAATAAAACTGATTGTGTTGTTTGATCAACTGTCCAAAACCCCAAATATGTGAACAGATGGTATTTACAGCAATACAAAATGGAAAGGTAGCAGCTGATTTTTCTTTTTTTCTTTGATGAATGACATAATAATGGCATCTAGGTTTCGTTTTCGTTTTGTTTTGGTGCTCCACCATTCTGAGAGAAATGTTCAGTTCTTCTGAAAGAGGTTTCTGCCAAAACACCAAAGCATAAAGGTGTCATTTGTTAATTCATGTCTACATTTCTTCTCATGCAGGCTGATGCTGCTGGAGCTGCAGCACAGCTGTGTGTTTGAGGGTCTTCCAGGAAGTCTGTTCATGACCTGCAACTTCACAGCTCTTGAGGAGAGGAAGTACTATGAAGCTGGGGTTCTCATTGGCTGGTCGCTGGCTCAGGGTGGGCCTGGACTTTGTTGCCTTCACCCTGCATTGTATCAGGTAGAGTCCTTAACTGAATGTGTGCTAGTGTAGGCACTACAAGAATTTGTCATACAGTATTGCCTATTCTTTGCGAATGTGATATTAGATTACTTTTTCTGATGCCCTGTAGCTGTGTCAGGTATTACCAGCACAATCTTTGTCTGTATTTACTGTCACAGGTGATGTGTTGCCACAGTATAACATTAGAAGACTTCAACTGGCGGGACATTATTGATACCAAAGTCCAAATCCAACTGAAAGAGGTAGCACACAAGAAGAAAACTCACAACTCTAATTGTAACATATTTAAAAACTTGATATACTGCTGTACCTGTGTTATTATACATGGTTAGTTTGGATAACGATGATCTTAATATAAACCAGTTATTTTATTGATGGATCGGTCACACTGGAGTAAAAATAGGATGGTAACCTCACAGCTGCACCAACCCACTGGTTGCCCAGAAGTTGGTTGTGCAACAACTTGTGAAGGAATTTCTTTTTCATATTTGTGAGGTTCTGCTTGGACACTAAAAATAACTGGGAACTGTGAGTTTCTGTGTAGTAGAGAAAGCAACGGATGACAAAAGACTTTGTAACTGCCAAATGACCCTATTCAATACAGTCTGATAGCAGACTGCATCTTACTGCCATTCAATCACCCTCCTGATGTGTGATAGTCCCTTTGAACACAGGTCACAGACCTGGTCCCTGTCTTAAGTAACCATTTCGATGAGATTGTGAGATCACTGCATATACCATGGCAATTGTAGTGGTTTCCTAATGTGACTGTAGCATAATTACAATGCTGAATAACATCATCTTGTTTCTGCCTTCAGCTGTAGAATGATGAACTGTTTGTATGGCAGTTTTTCCCCCCTCACCTTTAAACTCTTCTCTGTATTAAACCCTCAGTCCTGTGTACATAATTGCCTTCTGTGTGCCGCACACAAATGATGTTCCTCTGCTCTCACAGCTACATAGTTGTACTGATGTAAAGCTGCTGTCTCCCAGTCTGTGCGACTGGGTGTCACGCTGTGGGATCCCTGAGATCTGTTCAGCCAACTCTGATGAAATGCCAGCCATTTATAGTCGCCTGGTAAAACACTACATCTACGACAGGTAGTGCACACACAGAAGCATACGTCATACACATGGTGTCGACAGTTTCAACTTGAGCTACATGCAAATGTTGCCCTTTCTAAATACAAAAGTTAAATTTAATCCACTTGCTGTCCTTCAGGGTGACTAAAATGATCTGCCAGTTTACTGAGGGGCTGAATAGCTGTGGTGGGCTGTGGGACATGGTTCAGTCCCACTGGGAAATTTTTGCCCCAGTTATGACGAGTGCACCGCAGCAGCCTCTGAGTCTGGAAGAGTTCAAGCAGCTTTTTACCATCAGCTTTAGCACTTCAGATGCCCAACTGAGGGCAGATGAGGAGGCCACAGCTGGACACTGGGAAACAATCCTCACTTTAGTGCGTGGTAAGGTTGGAGGGTGTGGTGGAAAGAATAAAGATGCTTCTAGTGTTTCAGGTTAGATAAAACATGTCTCTGTTTGCACAATCAGACGGCAAGGCAGAGTTTTCCTTTGAAGACCTCCTCACCTTCATCACAGGAGCTGACCGTTTGCCTCCTCTTGGCTTCCCCAGATTCATCTCTCTGTGTTTTTACTCTCAGGTTGGTGTTTAACATAAAAATCCTTAAAATCCTGCCTTTAATTGTGATTCAAATTCACAAGAATCACCACCAGCATCAACTATCCAAGGTGATAAAATATAGCTCCTTTTCCTTTGTCAAGAGATGAATCTTTGTCACATTTCCCTCACTATTCCTTTTTTTTTTTTTTTTTCCTCTCAGGATGCCAGCATGCAAGATTTGCGCCTGCCTCATGCCGCCTCCTCTTCTCTGGAGCTCTACCTGCCAAGGGGAGTGGCTGGGGCTGTGGACCTGCTGGCCCTGTTAAACAGAGCTGTGCACAAGGTGCTGCGAGACGGAAAGGACAACTGAAGAGAAGTGATGATGAGATTATGAAGAGAATTCCCTCTCACTGGAGATTAAACGTTTCTGTGTGATGTTAACAACATGACTAAAAGGACGCAATTTGCTCTGTGTGCACTTTGGTGCTGGTGACACGATGCTGTAGATTAGACCAGTGTTTGTATTTTGTAAAGACCTCAGTCTGATGGTTTTAAACCGTGTAGTGTTTATAATAGAACCTGTGCGCATTTTTTGATAAGTAGAATCATGTATTTTAAAAGAACGGGAAGGAATGGTACTCAACACACAAGGTCTTAGATGTTTTTGGCAGGGCCAAGTCAGAGTTGATGGATCCATGTTGAGTTTATTTGTTGATGCAGATAAGGTGTGTGTTTTCTTTCATTAATTATTAAAATGGCACTTACGAAGAGCACATTTAACATTGAATAGCAATCTATGTTTTCACTTTCTCTTGTATTTTCTAACAGCTGTTGTTCTTGATATTCTGTATATGGGTATAAATCTGCTTTAAATTCACAAGTTGAATAAAGTTTCATTTAAAAAGAATTCTGAAAGAATAAATGATACAAAGAATGGCCATTACAAATGGTTATATCTCTTTATTCAGAATAATCAGAATCCGATATATTTCTGTGTATATGAGACTTTAGTAGCAGGAGTGACAAGTTTGTAAAATTTAGTCACAGTTTAAAGTACAGTACAAATCAGCAGACATACAAAAACAAATTCTGAAAAACAGATTTGATTCTAATACCACAAAGGGGAAAAAGTGTGTTGTTGGTCAGTAATATCTGAAAACGGATTTATTTTCTTCATTAGGGTGCAGTATTTATGCACCAACGGTAATAATTTTCCTTGTTTTCCATGTGGAAAAGCCGAGTTAACCAGAATCTGTTACGGAAATGTAATTAAAATCTATTGACACGGTGAGCAGTAAGCTAACACCTGTGGAATTCTCACCCACTGAGTGTCACCCACTTTCTCAGAGGCCTAGCTGTGTGTGCAGTACAATTAATGCTTTTCCGGATCTGTACTTTTAAATGACTCAAAAGTGATATTACTAAAACATGTAACCAATAAATAAAATATTCTTTTTGTTTCAAAGCATATAAATTATTTGATTTCCTAGTCACCATTTTGTCAGAGTGAGTAAGTATTGACATTATTAGCCAGCTGCCTGGTTTGAGATGCCTATTGTACTTTTCAAGATGATAAACCAAAAGCGCATTTGTAATTCATGGGAACTACAGCATTGTGTTTCTGCAGTTTGATTTAATTTCAGAAATGATCATGTAAGGGGATTGATATTTAAATATGATCTGCTTTCACCCAGGTTTAGGTTTCATGCATTCACAGAGCAATCCAAGCCCATCAGGCTGTCGACCACTGCAGCACAGCTGATGTCTCCTTCTCACACCAATGTACTAATCATTCAGGATATGATGAAGCGACTGAGGCAAACTGCCGCTCCGGATCATGTTGAAACAAATCTACTAACTCACTGTTAAATTCTTGCCTTTATATTTTTATTTTTGACTTGTGTCCACATTCAATTTTTATGCTCCAACTTTTTTAATGTTTGTCACAGAGAGAATGTGGGGTATTCCATTCAGGACCTTGGTGTTAAACTAAATGGAAAGAAAACACAGAGATTAAACATTTGAATTTTTAAGACATGATTTGTGTGTGTGAAATTACTGATAAGTCAAGAATGTACGAAGCAAACTTTAAGATATAGCTATACCTGTTCAAGAAGGGCAATGATGGTTGCATTGCTAACCTGCCCGTATGTAGTCATCTTTACCTTTAGATGTGCAAGTGCTTGTGGGCCTGTTGGAACTGAAAAAAAGAATTATAAAAGTATAATTGGTAAGTGTAAAGTAATTATACATCATAAAATGCATTTGATTATTGCTATAAGATTGCTATAAGAGCACATTTCCCTCAATACTGAAACAATTACACTATAACATTTTTAGATTTTTAGATGAAAGCAGGAGTCACAACAGCATTTGAGGCTTTATGGCTTTTCCTATAGTACTTTGTGGGCTGGTCTCTAGTCAAAATGCTTAGGCCGTTTTTTTGTCCCAGTCCAACCCTGGGTGGGGGAACTCCAGGCCTCAAGTGCTGGTGTCCTGCGGGTTTTAGAACCACCGCAGCTAATTTAAATGGCTAAATTACCTCCTCACCATGTCTTGAAATTCTGCAGTGGCCTGGTAATGAACTAATCATTTGATTCCAGTGTGTTGACCCAGGGTGAGATCTAAAACCTGCAGGACTTCAACCCTTGAAGCCTGGAGTTTCCCACCCTAGTATTAGAGTGTGAATGTTGGAAGGACAACAGAAGGTAGGAAGAGAAACTGTTGCACACATTAAGTACTTTTAATTTAAATCACATACTTTGAATGGTGGTTGACCCTTCTGTAGGGGTTGTGGTGCTTTGTGCTGCAGTTTTAGTTGTAGTTGTATTCGTTGGCGCTGCAGTTGTGGTTGTTGGTGCTGTAGTTGTAGTGGTTTGTGCTGCAGTTATGGTTGGTGTTGTAGTTGTGTTGGTTGGTGCTGTAGTTGTAGTGGTGGTTGGTAGTGCAGTTGTGGTTGTTGCTGTAGTTGTATTCGTTGGTGATGCAGGTGTGGTTGGTGCTGCAGTTG
>NW_005187837.1:18609-27263 GCF_000239375.1 Pundamilia nyererei | reverse complement strand
GCTGCAGTTGCGGTTAGCGTTGCAGTTGTAGTGGTTGTTGATGCAGTTGTAGTGGTTGGCGCTGCAGTTATGGTTGCTGGTGCTGCAGTTGTAGTTGTTGTGGTTTGTGCTGCAGTTGTGGTTGCTTAAAGACAGTGAGTTAAGCGCAGATTAGAATGACTTAACACGATGAAACTTTCATTCATAATTTCAGTAACAGCCACAGACTGCTGGCCCCTCTCCAAATAACTCGACAGAAAATAATCTGTCTACTAATCTTAGTAGCAACTCAAAGTCATTCCATGCAATCATTTGATATTGACAGGAGTTTCAAGTATAAGCTTAGAAGCACTAACTTAAGGTAAGCTTTATTGAACATGTTAAGCTCTATCTTGAATATGTGCTGTGTGGTCAGCAGAGCGTGAAAATATTTAACTTCACTTAGTTTCAAAGAAGCCATCTGTAGACAGAAAATTTGATTTCTAAAAAACATGAACTGAAAATGGGTTTTATATGCCATATCATTACATATATCATACACCCAATCCAATGTTACAGTTTAATAAACTGTCATTAAACCTACTCATCCAAGGTGCTCTAGTCATATTGTTACAATTTAATAAACACAAATAAGTTGGGGGATTTATTTGTGTTTATTAAATTGTAACAATATGACTAGAGCACCTTGGATGCTCTAGTCATATTGTTACATGGGATCACTGAAGTCTTCATTCTCCAGGAGTTTGTGCATTCCAGTGATCCCAGGTTCTTGGAGGTAACCAAAATTTTGCTCACAGTACTACAGTTTAAAAAAACCTGATTATTAATATTTTGTGGAGTCTGTGCTTTTATCATTTTGTTTTAGTATTGTACTACATTTGTTGTAGTTGAATCACTCTAAAGCTGTCTAATATAAAAAGTACAAACAATGCTATAACTTGCAAAAAACACTTACTTTGTGCCAAAGATGTCTGAAAATATGCCAGCAGACATATCCAGCAAAGTATTCTTTTATCCATGATGAACTCTGCTACTACTCACTACTCCCAGATTGTCTCAGACTCTGACTGTTTGTTTTCTGTGTCTGCACACTTTACTTAGATGACATGATTTGCTCCTCCCTCCAATATTAAAGAGTGTCACATGACCTGAAAAACCACAAACCAAAGGTATGTGCACTGAAACTTACATCTTTATATAATGCAGGTCAAGTTAAATAGTAAAAACATAGTTCCATAGCTCCACATAGTTCAAAATGAGTAAATGTCACTAAATGTTTAATTGCATGATAGGAGTACTGGTACATATAATGAGAGCTTTTCCTCATTAAAAGTATGTTAAGTGTAGTAACAGGGGAAGCATAGATGGAATTAGTTTTACTTCAAGTTAATATTGGAAGTGCTTGAGAACTGAAGTATTCTTTTTTTAATATTCTACTATAGATTTGCTGTGAAATTCTCTTCAGCTTTGCCAATATCCAAATCTGAGTGACTGAGTTAGGACAATACTGATGCAGTATGTAAGGACTAACACTTTAAAGCTTCAAAGGAACTACAAATCATCATAATAGAACAAATAGCCAGATCCTTGATTGCACCCTGATGGTTAACTGCTCAGTATGAACTTATTTTCCTTCCTGTGGAATTAACTGAAATACATTGGGTTTTCAAAAAGATATTTATATATATTTGCTCAGTACTTGCCATTCATTTGTTTTCAACAGGTGTAGCTTGCACTTTCTTTTTATTGTTTAACAATTGTAGAAAAACAGCACACACAAACAACACAGTGGATATAAAAGCAACTTTCCGAGGTCACGAGGGAAGTACAGTGCTTTCAGCCATGTGAGTTCACCTAAACTAAAAAACGTCAACCTATGTCATAGTATGACTTACTGGAAATCGTCACAGAAGTTGGCAAACCAGTTTTTCATAAAATGTGGCTCACCTTTTATTCTGGTCATCCTGCTTTTCACCTTAGCCACCACTAATCTCTGTAATTACTGAACACTTTACAGTTTAATTCATTCAGTCACTTTGTTTTTCCTGGCAGAGCAGTTGCCAGGTTCAAAGCATTTGTAATTATATTAAAATGCTATTACTCTTCCTATGAGATGTATGGCAATCTTACACTCTTATTTAAGTTTTCCTGTGTGCTGCTTATCACTTGGTATAATAAACTTCATATATATTGCTTGACATATTTGTTTGTTTGTAGGGGCTGCCACTTGTATGTATTTATTGACTAAATTTATGCACAGTGCCAGTCTCAAATTTATTTACTTGAATTACATGTGAAGTATGTGCTATTGACTTGTGCTGAGTTTCTGGTACGCCAGGTGCTGATAATCAGGTGCCTGACTGTTGTCTGATTAGCAGCATCTGTAAGCATGGACCCTGCTACAGCTGTCAGTTGATGTCTGCACCAAGCGTGCCACATTTGACAGATGGCATAGAACATCTTCAAGCTGGTGTTCTACAAAATCAAGTTGCAGCGATATTAAGGAATAAGACTCAAGTTCTATTCCAAAATTAAAAACCAAGTTCCATATAACAGGGCATGTCAGACACAGTATGATGAAGGCGAAGCTGGCATCCCAACAGGACAACATCAGAAGACTTTCCTTACCATGTCAGCACTTTTACGGGATGATATGACCAATGGTTCTCTACCAGGCAATCTGGAAAAGATCAAGCATGTCAATCTATGGTCTCATAAAGCTGCCAGGATGTCTGCCATGACTCCAATTCACCATCATCACCACCAGAGATGGGCATTAACGCGTTACTGTAATCCGATTACTTTTTTCAAGTAACGAGTAAAGTAAGGGATTACTATTGCAAAAACAGTAATTAGATTACCGTTACTTTCCCGTAGGAACGCTGCGTTACTGCGTTACTAAAACCGTGATTTTTTTTGCGAGAATGTCTCACGACAGTGACGTAAGCAAGTGCGACGTTCATGACAACAGCTGTGTGCAGATCAACAATGGATCACATATCGAGTGCGGGAGAGAGTATGAGCGTGCAGCGAACATTTTTCTTTAAAACAAAGGGGGCCCAGCAAAAAAGTTTGGGAACCACTGTTCTAGAGGATCTTTTTGAGTTAATTTATTTTAATTGGATCTAAAAACAAGTTGATCTCCACATTGTTGCTGGAATAATGTTATCATGTAGGCTTCAAAGATCCGTGTCTATAAGCGTTCATGTGCGTCATCTGTTATTATGAGCTTCCTACCATCGTTAAACTTTGCTCTGCTATGATGCCTCATCTAAGTCTTATCACCAAAAAGTTTGAGTAACAACTCTGTATTCAAGTGATGCAAGTTCAGTTCTTTCTAATGTTAGTTAGCCTGCTTAGCAAAATGCACCAGTAAACTGTGAGAGTGAGTAACACAGGCACAGATATCTTGGCTAAAATGTTTAGTCATGTTAAGGCACCCACCTTTGATTAAAAGAGCTTTTAATAGTTTAATTGAGAAAAGTACAAAAGCAAGCAGCGATGAAAATGTATTTGTTATGAAAGTGTAATTACTAGACAAATGTAGTCTTTTAGTACGAGCATGCACTGAATAAAGCAGAAACGCACCCAGTCTGCTGCTAAATGAATGAAATAATAATAATAAAAAACATTAAACATAGGAGTTTGTGTTAGTTATTAATTTAGCTTTTGGAAAGTTAAAAAAAACTTGTTGATGTTTGACAAAAATATAATTTTAGTTTATTTTTATTTAGTCATTGTTCTGTAAATGGTTTTGCTCCTGGTCCTGTGTGCAGTCTCTGCTGTCAGCTCCATCTGTCGTGTTTTTTTTTTTTGGAGCCTCTGTCCAAAGAAACCTTCCAGGGCTTCAGCCTGCGCCTCCTCAGCTCCATCAGGAGGTGGCAGCATTGAGAAGGATACACACCTGGACTGGATTCATTGCTCTTGTGCTTTGTCATTACTGTTCCTACAGTCATGTGACAACTGTGGTAAAGATTAAGATTTATTTACTCATGTATCAAATTGTGGACAAAAATCATAAATTCTCATCGACTTTCCTGTTTAAAAATATGCAATTGTTGCTCCATTTTCCCAAACTGCATGACATTTTTTATTTTGCTCTATGCCAGAACAATTAAAATAATTTATACTATAAAACTAGGGAACTTTGAAACATGAATAAATATTTCAACAATAACTTCAAAGTGTGAAAAATGCTATACTTGCATTTTTCTTTATTTTTTGTGTGTTTGTTTTTTGTGTAGCAGATTTAAATTGTCATATGGATATCTGTGCCAATGTATCTACAAATGTAAATAAGAATTATAATTATAACTAATGATGCATAATAAAAGGTTCCCCTGCACACACCATGTCTTGGACCAGCTCTAAATTTTGTTATAGTGTTTCAAAGCACAATACAAACAGTACACAATAACAAACAGGGAGAGCTTTAAAGTTCATCAAGTGAACTGGAAAGATGAATAGTAGAATAATAGTTCAGGATGAAATTTCCAGAGGCCTTTTGTCGTACAACAGGTACAAGATACAACACTCAAACACTTGGTATGCTCCCCACACTAAAATTACAGCCGTCAATTTCCTTGTTTAGACGAGGAGTGAGTGAGAAGTTTATTTTCCTAGTCGACAGGCTTCTCAGAGTGAGATGTGCTTTTATAGCAGTAAAACAATGGTATTAATGACACCTCTTTCAAATGGTCTTTGATCAGATTGTCTGGTTTAATATCCTTGATGTACTGTGCAAGCTGACACTTAAATGACAAACAACCATAATAAGCCAACATAAGTTAATTTCACAAAATGATCATAAAACTTATCAGATCATCTAATGTTCTGTGTAGTCGGAATACTTTCTTACACTTGGAAACTAAGTCTACCAATCTGGTGTGTTGTGGATGTTACTTTGTGATCCCTGCAACACAGCTGATGTCTTGTATTCACACAACATGAAACATATATGTCATGATGTGATAAAGTGACTGTTGCGAGCGGGTGCTCCGCATTTGCTAAAACAAATCCACCAACACACTCATGAATTGTTGCTTTCATACTTTTACTTTAGTCTTCTGTGCACATGAGGTTTTATGGACCAACAATTATAGTTATTGTAAATATTATTTTATGTATGCTTGTAACATGTTGTCACTTCTAGTGTGTTTTAGTATTTTGCATTTATTTATTAATATATTTTGTGATTATTAATTCTGATCTACAATTCCGACACTTTACTGGACTTTGAGCCCTGGCTTAAGCTGAGCAAATCGATCCAAATATCAATGATATCGACATTATACTAGCACAATAGGGTTGATACTTTGTTTCTCTCTTCTACGTTCAATATTGAATTGTGTTGAATCACTTTTTTGAACCTCAAACATGCACAATGAAAAATCTTTTTGTCAGCTTTTTGTGTTGACTGTCACATCAATGTTATTTATAGCGTATAACATATTAAAAGAACAGGAGCTGACCAAAAGAGCTTTAGAGACAGACACATTTACTTTCCAGGTCTTCAAAAAAGCCAGTTTCAAATTACGCGAAAAGCTGAAAGGTGTGTTTTGTTTAATTAACAGTGATTTAGTTGTCATTGAATTGTGTTAGAAATTTGTGAATTAATAATTAATCTCATGAGTCATGATACACGGCTCTTCCCTACATAAATTTATTACATAAAAGTATTGGCATTGTCATTACTGTTCCTGTATTTACTTGGTATCAGATCGATACCAAAATAATACAATATATAATTGTATTATGTAATTGTCATAATAATATAATAATATAGCTTCATAATGATGACAGGACATCAGACGACTTGTTCTTATTGCTTAATAATGCAGAATAATCATATAGAATAAAAACTCCTGAAGTTGAAGCATGTTGCCTGCCGCACTGAAGGACTCTGCAAGAGACGTCTCTCTCCCCCTAGCAGCACCTGTCCCTCTTCTCCTCTTCAGTTCGCCTCAACATACGCTCGTCATATTCTGTGATATGACTTACTCTGAGGTTTTTGACGAGGTTAGTGGTGTTGCCACAACACCTCACTGTCTTGCCACATGTATCGCAAACCATGTCTTGGGTGTTTGTGGAGGTGAAATACCTCCACACATGACTCCACACACAGTTACACACTGGTGATGGCAAGCTACATTGTAGCCACAGCCACCCTGGGGCGCACTGACAGAGGCGAGGCTGCCGGACACTGGTGCCACCGGGCCCTCTGACCACCACCAGTAGGCAACGGGTGAAGTGTCTTGCCCAAGGACACAACGACCGAGACTGTCCAAGCTGGGGCTCGAACCGGCAACCTTCCGATTACAAGGCAAACTCCCATCTCTTGAGCCACGATCGCCCCATAAAACATAAATCTATCGTGGGTTGTGTGAAGAAGGGCATTTGGTGTCACCACATCAACTGTGGTGTGATCCCATGTGAAAAAGAAAGTAGCCGAAAGTAGCCACTTGGTGGCTCAAATAAAAGCACATGGGAGGCTTGCCCAGTCGGGCCCAGGTGGGCTGGCCACAGTGGCCCAAATGACATGTTGAAGAGGACATTTTTAGTGAATGTTGCTACTATAATCCCAAAATTGTTATACAAAAGTGCATTATACATTATATTATACAGTATATATTACACCACAAAGTGCAAAAATATTTAGAAACAAATTTCGTTTGGTATTTAGTTTTGGGGGCAGGGATAGCTCAGTAGGTAGAGTGGTGGTCCCATGAGACTTATAGTTAATATCTACCTGACATTTCAATAGCAAGAGACGCTTCCTGAGACTTCTTCTGCACACACAATGTTTTGGACTTCCTCCAAATTTTATTTATACTTTAAAGTAAAAATACACAACCTTCAGCAAACAAGGGGTGATTTCAAATTCTTTCTTGCCAATGAACTGGAAAGGTGACCTTGAGTATAACAGAATCACTCACAATAACAGTAATACCTAACAGACAATTGATTTTCCCATTTTGAGGTTCAGTATTCGTTCACTTGGCATGCTTCACTCACTGTAATTTTACTTATTTTTAATATAGAAAGGAGGAGGAAGCAAGAAGCCAACTTTAACGTTTTCTGGTTACCAGGGTTGTCAGAGGGACCTCTGCTTCTCAAGCTGGAGAACTGGAAAAAAAAAAACGCCTCTTACAAATCTCTGACAGATCAAAGCACATTTCCAGTTCTCACATTTATGTAAAATACAACCAAAAGTCTGTAATTACAAAACTATTTGTTATTTCTTTTCATTCAGAAATTACTGTCTTGACTTGTAAATCTGATGGCTTGTGGAAACAGCCGGTGTCTACAACTGTCTTGTTTCAAGATTTGATAAAACAGCTGAGGCATACTGCTGCTTCACATTATGTTAAAACAAAGACATCCTTGAATTGTTGTCTTCATTCAGACACTTTTGACTTCTGTCCACGTGGAGCTTTTATGGGCCAACTCTCTTTCGTTGAATGTTTGTCACAGAGAGACTGTGGGCTGTTCCATTCATGATCTGGTTCCTAAAAAACTAAACAGAGAGAAAACACAAAGACTAAACATCTAAATGTTTATCTCACTTTCTTATTATTCAAAGTAAGTTTAAAGAATCCACAAAGCAAACTTATTTTAAATGAGATATAATTTTATATAGGCATACCTTTTCAAGAACTTTGATGATGGTTGCATTGATGACCTCTCCATAGGTAGTTATCCTCATCTCTATGTGGGCTAGTGCTTGCAGGGCTTTAGATTTTAAAAACATTACAATCAGAAGTGAATAAAAGAGCATAAGATTTTAAAACTGAATTTTGTTGTTAGTCTTCCATGTGAAAAGTGTTACATGTCTTTCAAAACTACAGAAGTTTGCATTTGAGCTCTCCAATATTTTTATATGCAGCTGCTACTTCTATTTGGAGAGGCGCTGAGCCTTCTGGTGGCAGCGAGGGGCCAACTTTGGCTTGTTCCAGAGGACCACTGCTGCTTTTTTCAGATCAGGTTGGAATGGCCCTTTGCCTTCGCTAGTCAAGCAGTAGGAGTATGCGGTTTGTGGGTCAGCTACAGAGGAGATGGTGCATTGTGTTCAGGTGACAGTGCCAGGGGAGGCTGAGAAACACAGCCTGAGATCATCATTGGTTTACTCCTCCCCTACTGGAGCAGCACATTGGGACAAGAGGTGAAAGAGGAACAGAGGGCAGAACTGTTCCCAACAGGTCAGTTTGGTTGCCGGAGTGACCACAGGGAAGTGCTACATGAACTCCTAAACTGTACAAATAAAAAAACCTTACTGGAGGGTTAATGGTACAATGCATCAATCTATGATGAAGACTCAGGCTCAGATGAGAAAAAGCATGTAGTGTCCGACAACAGAGCTTAGCTAAACACTCCTGCCAGTGGACAGTTGGACTAGTTAGCCATATCTGGCTGAGAAATGCCCCCAAGTGAGACGAGGTGTGTGAATAATGACTGCATAGTAGTGCAAACTGCTTCTAAGGAATACACAGGGGGTCGATAAATATAAGAAAAAGCAAAATAATTGGTGTAATTTTGGATTAAACAACACCCATGACAGAATCTTTTATTCATTTTTATTTTACAGTCAGCTGCAGCACCAGTTTCTACTATTTAAAAGATTTCTGAATTTTAGATTTACTTGTGTTGACCCACCGAAGAATCTATTCAGATTTAAG
>NW_005187837.1:0-7584 GCF_000239375.1 Pundamilia nyererei | reverse complement strand
CAGCTGTGGCTCCAGCAAACATCAGCTGATACTAGAAATTAATATTAAATAAATTCTAACAACAGCTGATCAAGCTTAAACGTGCTGCTGTTGTTTAGCGCGACTGGTTTCCTCTTTCTGGCGCAAAGTGGGCGATAAACAAACAAGAGAGAAAAGCCGATACGTTGATCATTGATCAGTTTAATGATTGAAGTAGAAACAGGAGAGACAGGAGGAGAGAATGAGAGGAGAAGAGGCAGCTGTGCAGCGTGAACACAGAATAACTCCAGCTTTGTGTCTTTTTCATTGTAGCTGAACAAACTGTGTTCCTTTTCACCTCAATACGAAACGCGAAATATTTTCTCTGAATACGAGACGATTCCGTTTTTTACGGGACGGTTGGCAACACTAATAATTAACCTTATGAACAAAATAAAGTTCAACATCAGTAACATAGCACCACCCAACTGTATAGAAACTCCGTCATGCTAGCTAGTACGCAGTACGAAAAAGTCAGAACAACGAAAATAAACTCCACCTAAACTTGGTTTATAACTGACCCAGATAGACTGCAGGTCATAACTTATTACCTGAAGTTCAGTTCACCTGACACTTGGACCTGCGGCCGCCTCGGGTCTCTCCCCCTTCTGCCTCCCCTTTCCCTCATCCACCTGCTGGCCTCCACCACTTGCTAATGTTATTGAATCTGTGGAAGCTCCACGATAACCACCACACAAAGTAACGAATAACAATGTAAATCCCAGTAACGACTAACGCGTTCCTGGTTTTCGCATAATAACTAGTTACCGTGATCGTTACCATAATAATAACGTAGTTACTGTACTTAATAACGCGTCAGTCCCAACACTGCTTAAAAGTCATGGTACCTAGTAAAAAGCCTTTAACAGGAAGCCACTTAGTGAAGTCGCCAAACAGTTTTTCAAACATGTAGTTCACAACAAACTCAGATTATACACCATATTCCTTCATTTCCATCTGGCTGTCACGGTTCTGGCTCATCTTGACCCAGCTTTTTCTGTTTCTGTTTTGGTGTTTTTCTAAATTATGATTTGTTTGGGGTTTGAGTTGTGCTGGTTTGATTTTGTATTAAGGGTTATTCTTGGTTTTGTTCTCTTTACGTTAAGTCACTGTCTTCTCTGTTTTATGTGTTATATTCTTTCTGTCTGTCTCTCAGTGTCGAGTTTGCATTTTTGTGATTTGTTTCTTATTTCCTGTTTTATTTTGATAGTCCTAGTCCTATGTCAGTGTATTCAGTTTTACCTGCCCCTGTCTCGTTAGTCCTAATCTCTCCCAGCTGTGTCTCCCTCCTGTTTCCCATTCCCTGATTACTCCCCTGTGTATATAAGCCCTGTGTTTGCCTTTACCCTCTGTTGTGTTGTATCCTCAACATGCTGTGTGTTTGTTATGTCCAGTCTTCCAGCACCTCTGTTCTGAGTTTTGCTTTTGTGAAAAAGTTTTGCCAGCAATAAAGCTGTGTTTTGAGTTCCAGTCCCATTTTGAAACTTCTATCGATGCACCATTGAGAGTATTCTGACTGGCTGCATTACCACCTGGTACAGCAGCTGTAATGTTCTGGACCGCAAAGCTCTTCAGAGGGTGGGGAGATCAGCACAGCGCGTCACCAGGGCCGAACTACCAGCCATGCAGGATCTCTACAGACAGCACTGTGTGAGAAAGACGCAGTGGATCCTCTTTGATCCCAGCCACAGACTTTTCACACTCCTGCCATCCGGCAGGCAGTTCAGGAGCATTAAACCCTGCACTACCAGACACAGAGACAGTTTTTACCCACAAGCCATCAGGCTTCTGAATTGCTGACATTCCATACACACTATTACACACTCATTACAATTACAGGACTCACTCAACAGATGCCACTTAAGTGCTCATTGCACACGTCTTGCACAACTTGTCTTAAATTCTCTAAATATTTATTTATTTTTCTCTTTTATCATTGTTATTACTGCTATTTTCTTCTTAATATAACTTCACACTTTCAGTATGCTCATGTAAAACTGAGGAGCACGAGCCAAAGAATTAAAATGTGGCTACACTGTTTATCTGTACATGACAATAAAACTTGAAACTTTAAATCAGCTGCTCTATAAATTTAACTAAATAAATCTAGGCCAACTGAACTGATATGAGGTGATTTCAGGGACACAGATATTACTCCAATTAAACAGAATAGAAAGTATTAAAATGAGCTCGACCTTAATCCATTTAACACTTACAGAGAACATTTTTCTGCAGAATATTAATTTTTTATGTGGGCTGAGGTGTTGTCTCTGGTTCAGGAGTTGCTTGGTCTTAGGATTGTGACAGTTGTAGGTCCTTTCCTGGTGGCATCTGTGTTCAGTGGCACTGACATGGGCCTCAGATCCACTTCTTGAATGGATTTTTCTTGACAATCCTCTCCAGACTGCAGCCATTGTTGATGTCAAGGTTCCATATTCTTTGATACAGCACTCTGTGAACAGGCATCTTTCCTGAAATGACCTTCTGTGGCTTACCCTCTTTGAGGAGATGTCAGTGGCTGTCATCTCATTATACCTTCAGCCACATTAACTGACATCAGGTGACGGCAGTGCAAGTGCACAGGAAGAAAAAGCCATGTTTGATGCTTTCTATTTATATGTCCTTCAAGCAGACAATGGAAGAACCTTTGCAGCACAAATAATGGCACAATTGTAACTGTGATTATTGAATTTAGCACAGTAACACATTGTATGACCATGTTACTGAAAAGTGTAATGTGATTACAGTAAAACATTACTTGGGAACATGTTAAAGACAGTTTTGGGTTACTTACACTAAACCATAAAATCTTCTTCCATAAATTATTAGGAATAAAAGTAATTTGGTTAAATAGAAAATATATACATTGCATAGGCTTATAGCTATAAAACAAGAAGAACAACAACAAAAAAAGAAACTAAATGAAATATTTTTCCCAACATAAATATGTAATTGATATTTGAATAGCAAGATAGGCAAGTTTGAAAAAGGATGTTTAAACAATCATGACAGAAACTTCCTCCAAGTTCTTCTGCACACATAGTGTGTTGGACCTCATCCAAATTTTAGTTATACATGTACTTTAAAGTAATGTCTTGCTAATGAGTACAACAGAATCACTCATAATAACAGGTTTTGTCAGTGATACCTTACAGACAATTGTTTTCCCCAATTTGAGGGACAATATTCATGCAGTTGGTACACTTCACTCACTGTGATTTCCATGTTTATACAAAAAGAAGAGGGAGCAAGAAGCATGCTTTTCTCGAGCTGAAGAACCAAAAACACCTTTTTTACAAATCTGTGACAGATCTAATTTCCTGGTCTTAGATCCAAAACCAAACCAAAAAGCACATTTTATTTATGTATTTATTTTATTTATTTAGCAAAAAATCACAACAAAAGATGTCTCAAAGCGTTTTAAATTGTTAGGTAAGGTAAAGGTAATAACTAATAATAAAATGCAGAGAGGTGTATGAACACATATGTTACCAAACGAAAAATGTGAGTGGAAAAGGTGACTGAATGTTTAATATTTAGTATTTACTGTTATATTTCCATAGATCATCGTGATGTTGTTTATTATATTGCTCTCTTTTTCTTCTGCTTGTTTTCTCTTTTTTTCTTTCTCAACAGGTGATCCAGGTGATTGATATATGTATTTTTTGTCTGCTTTTGTCTGCCCCTTATCCCCGTCCCTCTTCTCCGCTGTTTTTCTTTCCCTCTTTCTTTCTCCCCTTTCTTTTCCCCAGTCAAGTCTGTCCCGTATTTAGCAAGTGAAAATAAAATACAATAAAAAATAAAAGGTGAATCAAATAGACCATTATGGCAAGGCTGGGATGATCCATTTGGTAAAGTAAATCCGTTGGGCATCTTTCTTCGCCTTTAGACAATAATTCTGATGGCAAAAGAGCCAAACGGGACACGCAACAAAAAGAAAAAAGAAACAAAAGAAAAGGTGACTGAAAAAGAAACACTCAATGCATCATGGGAATCCCCAAGTAGCCTCGGGCTATTGCAGCATAACTAAGGGTCACCTGATTGAGTCCTAACTGTATGCTTACTCAAAAAGGAAAGTTTTAAGCCTAATCTTAGAAGCAGAGAGGGTGTCTGTCTCCCGAATCCAAACTGAAGGCTCTGCCTCCCATTCTACTTTTATACTCTGCAAACCATAATTAAGCCAGCAGTCTGAGAGTATTGTAATGGAGTGATACGGTAGCTACTATAAAGACATTAAGATAAGATGGCCCTGATTATTAAAGACCTTGTATGTGAGGACCAGTATTTTAAATGCGATTCTGGATTGAGCTAATGAAGGGAAACCAGTATGGGAGAAATATGCTTTCTCTTTCTAGTCTCTGACAGTACTGTAGCTGCAGCATTTTGGATCAGCTGATGGCTTTTCAGTGGAACATCATAATAAGCCTTAGAGTGTGAAGAGGACTCTCCATTTACATGAACAAATTGGAATCTCTAGGATAGATACGATTCAAATCACTGCAGTGCAGTACCTGTAATAACTAAAGCATGTTCTAATCGTTCTAATAGTATAATATAATGGTCAACAGTATCGAACGCTGCACTGAGGTCTAGCAGTTAGTTATACCTCTTCAAGAAGTTTAATGATTGTTGCATTGCTGATCTCTCCATAGGAAGTTATCCTCATCTTCATATGTGCTAGTGCTTGCAGGGCTTTAGGATTTAAAACACTACAATTAGGAGTGAATAAAAGAACATATAATTGTGGAACTTTTAATTGATATGTAACCCTTTTCACATATGAAAAGACAACAAAATCTACAAGTGAAAACTTCTATCAATTTGAGGTTTGCCTTTGTATTTGAGCCCTGCACTTTAAAAACTACAACAACATGTGGCCAAATTATCTATATAATATATTGTAAATGCAATTTAGTCTCCCTTTGTCACCATACTTATGGTTTTTTTTCAGTTTGCAACTGAAACTGATGAATATTTCTTTTGATTTTCAAGAACAAACTTGTTGCTAGTGGCAATAGGACAACTTAAAGATAAAAATGTTTTTGTAAAAATTTCATTTTAAAAATCCTCATTCAACCAATTGCTAACACAAATGTAAAGTGTAGGTTACCTACGTAACCCCAGTTCTCAGAGTAACATGCCTGAGATGTCTCACTATGGGATGTGCCTCCGTCCATTTTGTAGGATGTAGGGGATGCAAATTGCCACAGGTGTGTCTACTAAAAATCTCATGAGTATAAATCTCAGTTACCTCAACCTCAAGGTTAGAGTTCAGAGGTCAAGTTTTCTAAAAACCTTGTCAATCCATTAACGCAAGAACAAGAAAATGTAGGATTTTGAAATTAATGTCATAGTTGCATCTGCTAGGCTGAGGCGTACTACTGGCTGCTGCTAGTAATTTTCTAATTAATATGTATATTAATATATAAATATGGCCTCTATAGTTTTTTCAAATATATTGGAATCACCTTCTGTGGCTGTTGTTTTTGTTGGTGGTGCTGAAGTTGTGATAACTGAAGTTGATGCTGTAATGAGTGTTATTGCAGTTGTATTGGTTGGTGCTGCAGTTGTGGTGGTCAGAGGTGTCACGATCTGAGGGGACAGACCGTGTGGGGGTGTGTGTGGTGGACCCAGGTGCGAACACAAGAGAGTAGACCGGAGTAAACTTAAACTGAAAGCGAGCCTTTATTGTGCTGATGACAGGTCTCAACACAAAGCAGAAACACCGTGACTAAACTGAACCTAAACTAAACTGGGAAACAGATACTGATAAACTAAGGAGACTCAGAAAACCATGACGATGATGTACAGACTGACCGGGAGATGGACATGGAGGGTAGGAACACAGACGATGCGACACAGACTACATGAAACACAGAGGCTGTATCCCAATTCAGGGTCTGCAGCCTCAACGATCCTCAAGGGTCGCGTACTCAAAGACCGCTAACCCTAACCCTAACCCCTAACGCCGCTAAGGCCTCCGTTGCGCTGATACTGTTGTTTGTCAATAAAGTTAAAAAGCAGTTGTGGTGGTTGGAGCTGCAGTTGTGATGGTTGGAGCTGCTGTTGTGGTGGACGGAGGTGTTGTTGTAATAAATGGTACTGCAGTTTTGGTGGTTGGTGCTGCGGTCACGTTATTTGGTGTTGCTGTAGCTATTGTTGGTGCTGCTGATGTGGTAGTCGCAGCTGCATTAGTTGTTGTTGGAGGTGCAGTTGTGGTGGTTGATGCTCCACTTGTGCTTTGTGCTGTTGTCATGACTGTTGATACAGTTTTGATGATAGCTATTAAGCAATTTGACTTTCCAACCCTTACATGATTATTTATTGTATCATTCTCACTTTGCCTACAAGTTTCTCTTGTACTGTAAATATGCATTTTGTTAGTATATAACAGTGTTAAATATTTTCTCCTATAATGTTTGTTGCAAAGGTCATGTTGATTGTGGTTGGTATAGTTATTGCACTTGTGGTGGTCGGAACTGCTGTTGTATGGAACATAAAATAATCTTTTAAAAGATAGCAGTATCTAAAAAGGAAACTAAAGCGAAGTTAAATTTGAAAGAGCGGTGTTTTTTTTAATCTTTTGAATATTTATTCTTGCTCATTATTAATCCCACATTGTAATAAATACTTACTCTGTGCTGCATGAAAATGTCCAAGCAGTATTATCCATCAAATAATTTTTCTTTCCATGGTGGTTGTAGTTACTTGTCACTGCTCTCAGCGCAGACTGTTTTTAGGTGTGACTGTGCATTGTACTTAGATCATGAAATGCTCCACCCTCCACTATTCAAAGGGAGAGTTAAACAATTATTATCAGAGACCAGTTTCATTTAGATTGAAACAACTAAGCATGTGCACGGGAAAATACATGTATTTGTAATGTACAACAAATATTTTTTTGTTTTTTGTTATTAATAGTAAAATGCATCACACTTTAGAAACATTGGCATCCTTTCACTTTTAACAGTTAATATCACTACACTCTCTACAAGTTTAACTTAGTTTAGCGTATCTGGTAGTGTCTGATTTGTAATGTCTTTGTGATCTTAATAAGTAAAATTCTTATTCTCATTGCAGGCTATGAATGGAAGCACTCTGTAGGAGTACATCACTTAGTGTTTATGAGTCATAGGAAAAGGGTTGTATTTGAATTTAACAAAGACACAATTAGTAACACAAAACATAGAATATAAATTGTGAATTGTAGATTAGATTTAAGAAATGCCAACAGTTTGTGTACATACAGTCAAATTAGTTGTTTTATTTTGACCTTACTGCTGGTGCTTGGGTATAAAATGAAACTGAAAGTATGCAGCTAAAGCTAATTCCTAAACCCAGAATTTTGAAAGCACAACTGGGTTGATGTGCTAGTGCTGTCAGCCAACTAAAATGCTATTGCAGTTAGCAACTAAAGCTATTCGTGTTGCAGTCAAACAGGTTTTTCATTGTGTGCTGAAGTTTCTCCCTTCATAATAATTTTACTCAAATAGAAAGTTTGTTACAATCAACTTTGTTAATTCTATCTGTTTTCTTTTATTTATAGCTACATTCATTCCGTGATGT
>NW_005187836.1:292551-294696 GCF_000239375.1 Pundamilia nyererei | reverse complement strand
TGAGCTGTGCGGTACTGACTGTGGCCACACCTGTGCCAGTAGCATTGATGAAACCTGTGAGCAGTTCTGCTCTGAGGGATGTTTCTGTGATGAAGGCTTCATCAAGAGTGGGACCAGGTGTGTCCCAGTGGAAAGCTGTGGCTGCCAGTATGATGGATTCTACTATGATGTAAGACATATTAAAGTCAATAGTAAATACTCTCTGAAGTAATTCCCTTCAAATCAGCAGAATCAGCAGACTTGCCCTTCTTACATTTAGAAAGCTTCGTGAAGTGTTTTGGACTGTGACAAAGCTTAAAATTCAGAAATATATATTAAACAAACAAAAGAGTCTATTATAGCTCAGTAATAATGTGGTAATATTGAGGTAACAAGGTGGAAACAGGAAGATAAAAACTAGATATATAGTAAATAATTGCCACTTCATTTCCAGAGTAATAACCAAGTGATCTAGTGAATACTATTACATTTAAATCTATGTAATAACAGACCATAAATTATAAGTGATAATATGGATACAAATGTATGTACATGAGCTTAAAAAAACAATTAGTAATAGTATAGTCACAATCACCAGCAATAAAACACATTTTTATATATACTAACCTCATAATAATAGGGTAACAAGATACTAATATGATTTTAAGTTTTAATGTATTAGGATACCATTACCATATTGCCATAATGCTGGAATGAATCCTGCCTCATTCACCAACATTCTTTTTTGTTTGACAACAGTATCACCGTAAATATTATGTTTAAATCTGATATCTTACCTGGAATCAATGTTGGTTTCTGTTCAATAACCAAGAAACAAGGCTACAAAATGCAAATTTTTTATATTACACCACTAAAAAGAAAATAATTAATATGTAGCTATACAGGCAGAATGATGCTCTAACTCTTTAAACTGCATTTTAAATAAATAAATAAAAATCTGTCGCTAAATAAATGAATGCATTACACAATCAGTTGAAGATTATACAGCTACATCAGAACAATTAAATACTTTTTTTCATGCAGCTCTGTTCCACATATTTCTTGAAATTGTGGCATTTAGCATCTGTCCTTTCTGTGGGAGAAAGATCAACAGATACGACTAGTTGCTCTGTCACAATATTTAGTACATTAATAGTTGCAGTTTGCAGTGATCTAGCAATTACTGCACTAAATCACCTACAATTAATGAAAACAAAACCCTTCAAAATGGTATTTTAAGAACTATATTTGTTGTATCAATTTGGCTATGATTTGTTGTGGTGTGGTTCACAGGCTGGCGAGTCCTTCTGGACAGGCGGTTGCTCCCAGAGATGTGAATGTCACGCTCCAAATGACCTGCGATGTTCTGCCTTGTCTTGCACTCCTGAACAGCAGTGCTCCATCAGAGACGGCCAGCTGGGCTGTTACGATGCCATGTCCACCTGCACTGTGTGGGGGGATCCACACTACATCACCTTTGATGGAGCAGTGGCTCATTTCCAGGGAACTTGCTCCTACATCATCGCTGAGAGCACAAATCATGGCACTAACGAAACTCAGTTTCAGGTGATAGCCACCAACAATCACCGTGGTAACAACCGTGTGTCATTTGTGTCAGCAGTGGACATATATCTCTCAAATCATCCAGAAAGTGTGTACATCAGGATCGGACCCAATAAAAGAGTAACGGTAAACTATCTATCGCTTTTAAGATGAACAGCATTCTACTTTGTCTAATCTGCACAAAAGTAACAACACACACTTATTGCATCTCTTGTCCTCTCAGGTAAATGGAAATGATGTTTCTCTTCCCACCACAGTGGGAATCTTAGCTCAGGTGGTAAGGCAGGGAAGCTACATAGTGGTTGATGCCTCTGACTTGCTAGTCCAGTTTGATGGTCATAGCACTTTACTGGTCAGACTGGGCCAAAACCGTCATGACAGAGTCACAGGGATGTGTGGAAACTCTAACAATGATCCTTCAGATGACAAAGTCTTACCCAATGGCACACTGGCACAAAATGATAATTATTTTGGACACAGCTGGAAGTCACCCACCAGCCAACCAGGGTGAGTTGCAATGGAAATCACTATTGATGCTTCAACAAGGCAGTAGCTGATGGCAGTATGATTTGTCTTTTCCAGATGTGGCTCCACTGATGAAGA
>NW_005187836.1:289949-291923 GCF_000239375.1 Pundamilia nyererei | reverse complement strand
TCCCGCTGTCAGCTGTTTGAGGCCGGCTTCCACTCTGATGCCCTCCATCTTCGAGATGAATCCTGCAACGGGACTCTTGAGGATGGTCGACTGGTTTTCCACTTCAACAATGATGACCAGCTTTGTGGGACAATGCTGAGGGTGCAATTAGTACATTGAATGAATCTTCTGGGCAGCATTTTAAATTTTTGAAAATATGCTTAAAATCTTTTGTCTTCTTACTCTTAAGAGCAACGGGACCCACTTCAGTTATGAGAACACCATCAGCGGGGATGTGGACCCTCATGATGGCCTCGAAAGTCATGAGAAGAGCATCCACCTGCACTTCTCCTGTGACTATGCTCTGACCCAGGCACTGTCTATGGATGTTGGCATCAAACCTGTAGCAAGGTGATAACCACAACACCATCTGGCTTACATTTTTTGTTTTTTACTTTTTGGTTATATGACATTGTGGTTGCTGCTCTTCCAAAGGTACATAGCTCGCTGAGCTTTATAGAAATTTCAGTTTTTGATTGTCTTCATGACTATATGACCATGTGAATCACCATCATTTTACCCTGTTTTTGTTTAATACAAACATTGTTCTAATGTATGGAACGCCAGGTCTGCCATAATGAATTAATTAAATACACTATTAAATAATTTATTAATGTTGCAATAATTAATTGGAATTGATATTATTTAATTAAATAAATATTTTTGACACATTTAATCAATTAATTATTGCCATATTTAAATAATTATTTAATGATGTATTTAATTCATTCATTTTGGCACAGTTGACTCCTTTAGGTCTCACAATGAATTTATTTTATCTGTCAACCGCATCCACCAATCTCAAGGGGCGGGGTTAATGCTGATAGAGTCCAAATCATTGCTTCGGCCTGGTGGCCATTATTTTTAGCACACCAACAACCGGCATGTGGAAACTAACAGAACTGAACTTTGAAAAATCCTGTTTGTGTGTCGCCAAATACCGTTTTAATATTTTTTAGCCGAGAATGTATTGGTTTAATCTTCAATATCTGGTCGGTTTGTCAAGATATAGCCTCTTTACAAAAGTGTTTTGTTGATTTCTGAGATGTCTGCCCTGCCCAGTCTCACAGCAAAGCGTGGGCTAGACCCACTCGCCTTGCAAGCAATCGAGCTGTTATTACCGCCGAAAAAGCGCAGGTCTCGGTACACAGCTGCCATAAACCCCCGCACTACACTGACTTTGGGTTTTTTACTTCCTGATGTTCTTATGTGTCTTACTTGTTTCAGTTGCCAATTCTGAATTATAACTAACATTAAAAATCATGTTTGAGGAGGAGAGAGAACAAATAAATCCGATTAACATCTGATCTTTGTGCTTTTTGTGCAATAATCAGCGTCACCTGTGTAAAACACATAAACTTTAATAAAAGAAATAATGTTGGTGTTTCCGTCATGTAGTAACTGCTATACTGTACAAAGGTTGTTCGACACTATGAAACACATACAGACTTCATGATGTTTGGCTAATATTTTTATTTTGAATATTAATGATGAGGGTAAACGGCCCTGTACTCCACGGAGCGAGGTCAGCATATCCACGATATCTTCAGCTCTCTGAGTTAACCCAGAGTTTCCCAGCTGACTAATCTAATGGTCATCTATGAATAATTCACAGGTCATATCAATATGATTTAACAGAAAATTATCCTTATTACTGCCAATTCCAGAGACGTGAAAAATCTACAGCATAAAGAACACAAAAATATAGCAGTCTAACGCAACACTGTTGTAATAGAGATGAACTGTCAGTTTGTCTCTGTGTTATCTGCATTTTCATCAGCGTAAGAGACTCAGCAGCAGATTAGAATAACATGAATACATTTAATAAATCACCAAATTAATACACGCAGGAAACGATCAAACCTGTTTCGACAATTCACTGTTAAAAATCCCAAACACACCAGATAAAGAAAAGCAAATGGTTCGGTCTAACAC
>NW_005187836.1:271094-288783 GCF_000239375.1 Pundamilia nyererei | reverse complement strand
CATGTGCTGTACCAATGTACCTGCACATGTGATGTGACAATAAAAGTGATTTGATTTGATTTGATTTAAAACTCAGGTGAGGTTTCAAAGCTGTGTGCCAGTGATTGGACATCAGCCGCTGATAAAGTGGGTTCGCCTATAAAGTGCTCTGTAGTGAAACAAGCTCCAGCAGCTGTGCGCTCAGAAAAAAAATACTAGATTTACTTATTTTGTGCAGAAAAATGCGCCAATATTGCTTTATATAGAGCACCAACTGCCCAGTTAAACTGTGACTATCACCAGGTAACGTGGGCCTGTTTCTTAAATTAGCAGCAGGTGTTAAACATCTGACAGGTGAGGAGGAGGATGCATGCAGGTAAACTGAGGGCCTGTTGATCGCTGGTGTCATGAGAAAAATGTCAGCTCGTTCTTCATGTTACAGAAGCAAAGAGATAGAAGACCAAGAAAATGAGAATCTGCAAATGCAACATGTGGAACACGGAGAGTGGAATATGTAAACAAACCAGTTAACCCCCCTTGCCCCCAAAAAACAAACAAACAAACAAACATAAAAAACAGTTAAGATGGAGCTCGCTGCACTCTGTCAGCTGACTGTTAGTAGAGCTAGTGACAACTCTGAAAACATGTTCTATGTTGACATCCTGACCAGACATGTGAAGATTACGCCACAACATTCGCAGCTAAAACACTATTAAAAGTGTAGTTGGTGACAGAAAAACGGGGTATTTTAAAGCTTTACACCACCACCATTGCTGCCTGTGATTTGAAATGCATTCTGGGATACCTGGATGCCCCAAGTCCACACAAGCAATCGATTATCTAGGATCGACCTGTCTTGACTTATTTTGCACCACAACCAATCAAATGTTAGCGAAGCTGCAGTGGCAGCATTAACCCCGCCCCCTTAGTTTGATGGGTGAGGCCGACAGATAAAATGATTTCAAGGTGAGACATGGGGACAATAGTGCCAAAGTGAATTAAATATATACATCATTAAATAATGAATTCAATTAATTAATTAAATGTGTTGTGAATATTTAATAAATTAATTATTTCCAATTGTAATTAATTATTGCCACATTTAATTATTATTAATTATTAATTGTATATATTTTGCTACAGACTGCACACACACCTGACCACTTTATGAATTCCAAATCCTGAAAACATCTTGTTTTATCATGTTTACCTGTAGCATTGTGAACAAGAGACATCCATCTGGTCTGGGCCATTATCATTTGAGGATGATACCCTACCGGGACCCTGGTTTCCACTTCCCTTTGACCAGAAGCAGAAATTTAGAAATGGAAATAGATGAGAGGTTATACATTGAGGTTCAGACGCAGGGAATCGATGAGCGGCAGATCTCCACTATCCTGGACTCTTGCTGGGCAACGCCTGTTAATGATCCCAGCTACCCTGTGCGCTGGGATCTGATCACCACACAGTAAAGACATTGCCTTAACTTTTCTTTTCTTTTTTTGTCTTTTGTGATGGGTGAACTTTAATCATCTTCTTATCATAACTAAGTTGTTTGCACATTAACACTGCAACTTTCACATTATGCTGTTACCTAGGTGTCCTAATCCAGCAGATGGCACAGTAGAGCTGCTTCAGAACGGCGTCTCCACCGTAGCCCGTTTCTCATTCAGGATGTTCACCTTTACCAACTTTTCATCTATCTACCTGCACTGCCAGGTCCACCTGTGTCTTTTGAGACACAATTACTGCACAGCTGTACGTACTACTTATAACGATTTGTATTAACACTGGGAAAAAAATCTTTCATACCACTTATTGGATTCCTTCATCTGCTGAAATCACTCTGCTTTCCACAGCACTGCTACCCAGGTTACCATGCAAGAGTGGTGAGGGATATTTCCTACCATGACAGTGAAGGCATTTCATTGGGACCGCTTGTATTGAACACAGGTAACATTTGTACAACATTGGCAGTCTTGTAGATGATACAGCTGTATAATCAGTGGATTGTGATAATTGGATTCATGAGCCAAGTTTGAATTCACTGTAGATTTTGGTTGTTTTCTAACAGAAAGAAGAATGAAAGCAAGCAGCTCTCCAGGCCTCTTGACATCTCTGGTGACCCTGATAGTCTGTTTGCTGACTGCAAATAGTCTGATCTAGAGAAATCAAGTTAATGCACACACAACAAACTCAGCAGTCATATAATAACTGAGTATAAATTTGATAAGTAAAAGAACCAAAAATAGAATCAGAAGATTTTTTTTTAATACACAGAGAAATAGTGATGGTTTGAAAAGTGGAAGTTACTGAATATCTGACATCTGTGAAAATGCTTCTTATTTGCTCTGAGCACTCGTTTGTAATAGCTGCCATTTGTCTTTGCAACACTGGAGGGCAGCACCTGATCAAAAACATATGTTTCTGTTTCCAGTTCATGAGTTTTACCTTCAGGTCATTCAGGGTCGTTTTAATACCATTACATAATGATTTATCTTGTGTTATTCATCATTAGCAAGGATTGAAATAATGACTTAGAAATGTATGTGTGAAATATGTCTTGTACACTGGATCAGAATACAGTCTGGGTTGACTGACAGTTTTGCTTTGGAAAAACCAGGCCCTTCTTTTCTTTTTTAAAATAAAAACTGCTTTTGAATCACTTTTTGAATTTACAAAGAAGCATCTTCATGTAACTGTAACAAAGGAGGGAAACTCCATTATAGAATCACAATAAGTATTGCACGGAACAAGTAAACAATAACCACAATCCAATCCAAACGGTCACTACAAGAAGGTTTCCGTTTCACATGAAAGAAACTATCCGTGATACAAGAGGTCAGGTTTCTCTTTTGTGCTGAACCTCTTTTGTTGTTCTGAGTGTGAAGATTCAGTAAGCTGGGGGGGGGGGTGAAATGTATCATTGTTAACCGATGTGTCGTCAGCATTGTGGGATGAGACCTACAGCAGACATAGCACCGGTTAACACATATGCACAACATTAAATTTATTATTGGTGTTGTGGTACAAGTGCTCAAAGAAGGGCATTATGTCAAATACCTGGTAAGATGTGTAGAGCTGTTATAGCTCATATTTCATGTCTGTTAATTCTAATGTTGTTAATTACTTCTCATAGACTTATAATCTACTTAAAAACCAAAAGTATGCCCATGTGATTGGTACTTAAGAACTGTATTTCTCATATAACTACTTTCCTTCTTTGAAAGTGAGTACTGGGAGGTTAATTGTGTGGCTTATGTGGTATTAAGTCAATGAGCGAACATGAATGAGAGAGTAAAACAAAGAATCACAACGGACAATGTAAAGGTCGCACTGGAACTGATATCCTACAAGTCATTATTTGGCAGACATCTCTTCTTTTCTCTCAGTATTATAAAATGTAATGTAATGCGTTGGCTATTCAGACCATGTAACTTTCTATGGGATAAGAAGACAGGTTTGGTGAGAAAGTGCATTACATTTCAGGTATCTACAAATATCTGAAGGCAATGAGAACACACAGTTTGAAATATAACTTAAAGTCATGCTGGCAGCTGTGATTAAAGCAAAATTAGAAAGAAAGGGTTATGAGTGGGGCTGAGGTGATGTGTGTGATCCTTCAAAAAGAATATTGCATAGAGCTGGCGACAGTGGCTAAAAGTTCTGTCTCAGTCTAAATATCTAAGTCTCAGGCCCTCAAAATGCATCCTGCTTGTATGCTTGAATCTCTTTAATCCTTTCCTGATTGTTCTCATATCTTCTTTTGCAACCCATTTATCCCTCTTCTTCTTTATGCAATCTGCCCTGTACCTAACCGAATTAACCAAATGCAGTTTTTGGAACAGATTAAGCCCCACCTACATATGTCAAACTTAACAACATCCATGTGTGGTGACTCATATCTTATCTTTGATTTGCAAACTGTCATACAATCACTTTAAAGGGCTCTCCTTGATCTAGGGCATGGGTGTCATACATAAGGCCTGCGAGCCAGAAGCGACCAGGCAGAAAGACCCCAATCAGAGTTTTAGAACATTTGAAAAAGGGCATCGATTTTGGGCTTTTAACTATATTTTTAATAGGCTTTACAGTTTTTCATGCTGATAATGACCTCCCCCATGGTTATTAATACTACACCAACTTTTTCTGTAATTTTACACATTAATTTCTTACAACTTAAGAAGAGTTATACTAACAGATACATTTACTACAGAAATCAAATTTATTTATTAATATGTCTAAGAGATTACATGTGCAATTTACTTCTTCACACTGACACACAGAGAAGCTTCACTGGTCTGGCCTACGTAAATTCATAGAGGGCTGTATGTTATTGACAATGTAAGATGAGTCTGACAATCCTGATTTTGAGAGTTCCTACACACACACACACAAAGGAAGCTGTTGGACTTTGCTAAAACAGAGGAGTGTGCATTTATTTCTGTATTTAAACCAATTAAGACTTCCTGCAGGAAATGCAAGTGAAGTGCAAGTGAGATGGTGAGAGGAAAAGAGCCCGTGGATGAGAGATGAAGGAAAATATGAGTGACAGCTTGTTGACTTTTACAAGTTGCAGTGGGCTCAGTGGGGGTAAATTGGATTCCCTTGTTAAATCCCCTGCGTGGTGTGTTGGAGGGGTCGGCTAGGGTCTCATCTGATGTTTGACCTCCTTTCATGGCACTAGCAGTGACCACTCATGCACCGCTCACAGAATAATTACATCTGTTCTGGAGTCTGTTTGGGCACTTTGACCCATTTTTGGTTTTCATATTTGTAGTTTCCAAAATTCTTGCAACAAGTATGCTCATATGGCTCTTAACTTTTTATCAATTTGTTTGATTCTGAATAAATATTCCAATTTGTTGTTAACGTATTCCAGATAAATAAACAAAAATATTTCATTTGGAAGCTCTGTGCATGCTTCTGCCCAATCAGAAATTAGAGGAAGTTGTAGTTTTCTTCTTGTTTAGAAACTTTTTGTTTTGGAAAAACCTTTCTTGTAAAAGAAATATCCGCCTGTTTCTACCCAGAGTAATTAGGTTTCGCTGGTGAACTCTATACTCCTGAGAAGGCTGGACAGTCCTGGGACTGAAGTCATGAAACTCGATGGAGCAAACCATGTGTGAAAAATCAACGCTTTGTAAAGTAAAATATATATACCGTGACTTTATCCATGCTGTGTTATCTGTGGATTTACTATGACATCTTTACTGTCCTGAAAATTAGTCACAAGTGTGTAATGATATTTTTATAGTATTTCCCAGCACTCTTCTTTATTAACATTATCATGTCCAAATATAACTCAAACATAAAAAAAAAATCAAATATCACCAAAACTCAAACTAGTCATTGTTTACTTGCCTTTCTTTCCCACTGTTGTTCCACTATTACATCATGTCATGTTCATCCACTGATGAATGTTACAAAAATCCATTAGACAAAAAATGTAATGACTGTAAATTATTTTGTCTATGACAAGCCGTTTCCACCAGGCTTTCATTTGAAATATTAGATCAGGGGTTTACCAGAGGGCTTCCACTTACCATCTGGTTTTGCTGTCAACTCATGACTGCGTCCTTTACTGTTTAAACCTGTACCAATTTGTGTCTTGCTAAAGATTTAAACATTTTTTTATGGGGCATTACCTTTTGGTGTCACCAATAGTAATAAATCAAATCTTTTAGTGTAAAATTTATATTTTTTATTCTTTGAGAAACTTCTACCTACTCCCACATCTTCTCACATCTTGCTTTTTGATGCACCTCAGTGTTCTATATCCCAGTAATGTTCAGTATTTGGACAGCAGTTCTACATCATTGCATCTGGCTGCTGGAATTGTATCCTTAGTGGGTAAAAGCAGTATGAATAGCTTATTTGTATGACAGCTTCCCAAAAGTGAAGGCAAAATATTTTGATTAAGTCATGTGACTAGCTGCAGTACAGGTCAGAAACCCCACCTGCTCTCCAGCAAAGTGAACTAACTGACTTCATTTGTCTGAGAGTTTGTTGTACTTTTTATAGTTAGTTAAGATCATTAGTATTAATTCTATTAGACAACAAGCATTCTAACATTAGCTGCTTGGGGGGAAAGCAGCTACAATAATGTGAAAAACTAAGTACACTCCTACTGCTTCCACAGAAACTGAGAGGGTGAGTAGCAGTTAGGTTTAGCTTATAAAATGTACATGCTAAACCGGCACAAGCTTGATGCTGCTATGTTAGCTAATTATAGGCATATTTCACATCTTCCTTTTATCTCAAAAATTCTTGAAAGAGTAGTTGTAAAACAGCTAACAGATCATCTGCAGAGGAATGGCTAATTTAAAGAGCTTCAGTCAAATTTCAGAGCTTATCAAGGTGCAAAAACAGCTTTAGTGAAGGTTAGAAATGATCTTATGGCCTCTGACAGTGGACTCATCTCTGTGCTTGTCCTGTTGGACCTCAGTGCAGTGTTCGATTCTGCTGACCATTTTATTTTATTACAGCGATTATTAAAGCGATTAGTGCATGCTGTAGGTATTACAGGTATCGCACTACAGTGGTTTGAATCATATCTACCTATTAGTCTCCAATTTGTTCATGTAAATGGAGAGTTCTCTTCACACATTAATTATGGAGATGAAGATTAATTATGGAGTCCCACATGGTTATGTACTAGGGCCAGTTCTGTTTACATTATACATGCTTCCCTAGGCAGTATCATTAGAAGGCATAGCATACATTTTCACTGCTATGCAGATGATACCTAACTTTATCTATCCATGAAGCCAGATAACACACACCAATTAGCTAAACTGCAGGAACATCCTAAAGGCATAAAGACCCACATCACTTCTAATTTTCTACTTCTAAATTCAGATAAAACTGATGTTATTGTAATCGGCCACAAAGATCTTACAAATATGTTATCTAGCCCGATGGATGATATGACACAGGTAACACTGTGTGGAATCCTGGAGTTGTTTTTGACCAGAATATGTCCTTCAATACACAAATTTAAGAAATAGAAAAGACTACTTTCTTTTATCTCAAAAAATTCTCTAAAATTAGAAACATCCTGTCTCAGAATCACGGCGAAAAACTAGTTCATGCATTTATTACTTCTAGGCTGGACTATGATAATTCGTTATTTTCAGGCTGTCCTGAAAGCTCCCTGAAAAGCCTTGAGCTGATCTGAAATGCTGCAGCAAGAATACTGACAGGAACTAAAAAGAGAGAACATTTTTATATGTATTTCTACGTCTTTCAAATGTATATAAATTAGGTTTCCATATGTGTAAATATTTAAAGTTTATCATTCTCTCACCATAAATCAAATTGTTCCTAGGCAATGAAATCTTTCTGATTTGTCATTAAAAAAAAATTCATTAAAAACCTTAATTAGGTTTAATAGGTGAATAGGTTTTAATAGGTGTAAAATATTGAAATATATCTAAATGTAAAAACAGTTAATCGCAGTCAATTTAACTTTAAGAATATGTGTGTGGTGTTAAAAATTAAAATACTCTTTCAAAATTTCAAGTCATTTAAACACATTATATACAGTTTTCTGGACATTTTCCATTTATTTAAAATGCTTTTAGCTAATTTGCCTACATACTCTGATAATTAAGTTTACAGCAGGAATTAGGCCAGAAGCTCATGGAGTGAGTGATGGACTTGGTGAAGGATAATGACAATGCTCCTGCTTTCTTTTTCCACTGTGTCACCATGTTTGCTTTACTCCGTCTCGCCCCACTCCAACACACTTCACTCCCTCCAACAGTGACCATGGGCTGTTTATCGACTTGCTTCTTCTTCCTGTTTGTGGTACTAAGAGGATGAAATTAGATCTGCATCAGCGAGGATTTGAGATAAATTGGGCAGCGGATCGGTCCAAATTCGATTTGCTCTAGGTTTCGGGGGGTGGGGGCAGTTCTCCATTGTAGACTTGATAAGAACACCAGTCTGACACTGACAAAGACTGAGTGAATGCAGTTCTTTTAAGGTGTGGTGCAATTAATCAGTCCATGTATTTGGATAAGACAGAACATATGCATGCAAAGATTCAGAGTTTTGAGGTCACTTAAAGTCATGCATGTGACCCTGCTGCCAGGATTAGTGATTGGTTGCCTTTGCCCTCACTGCATGCTGTCCTCTCCATTTAGTGCCATTGGATGGGCCCAAATGGCTGCGGCACACGGGGGTAAACTCCCGCTCCCATTACAACTCCCAGGAGAGAGAGGTTTGCTCCTTAGCTGCATTGTATGTTTGGGAGATAAGGTGTGGATCTCACTCTTTTCACCGTCCCACTTTGATCTGACTCCAATTCAAGACAGCTGATACTGCAGATGAACTTGACACTCAACTGCTGCCTCTGTAGAACTCTGGAATGGAAAGCGGAGAATGGGATTGAGAGGAATGGGCCTAAAAGCCAGTGTATCTGCTGTTTTGTGTGCCAGACAGACGCAATGACCCTCTTGGTTAAACTCAGCTGAAAAGGTCACAGCTCGTACTGAACAAGAGAAAAGCCCAGAGGGTAAATAAATGTCTCTGCATTTTTATTATGTCATTTTTTTGTCACAGTCCTCTGTAAATCTATATAAATTTGTATCAGCATCCTGATTATCAAACTATGATATGGAGGAGAGGATGTCTTAACATTCATTTAAGGCTTTAACAACATTATTTCAATATAATTTTTAATGGACACTGAGAAAGTGTCCATTAAAAAAAAACAAAAAAAAAAAAACATGAATGTAAATGAGAAACGTCTATTCTGTGTTTTCATCTTTCATTCAGAGGTTTAATGCCAAGAACTCTTGAAAGCCAAATCACAATGGAGAAGACACCGAGCTACTTTGTGACAAAAGAGACACCACACCGGATTTCTACCATGTCCCAAGACACCAAGCTCATAGAGGTGGTGCGAGACCCCGTCACTCGAGCAATATCGGACTACACTCAGACGTTATCCAAAACGCCGGACCTGCCGAGCTTCCAGGACCTGGCCTTTAGGAATCAGAGCCTGGGAATCGCTGACATGTCCTGGAACGCCATTCGGATTGGCTTGTATGCTTTGCACCTTGAAAACTGGCTCCACTACTTCCTACTTACTACTCAAAAAGTTACATATTATTAAAAGTTAACTACAAGTGAATTCAGATCTATTATTTTGAAGAAAAAAAAGTGTCTATATCTAACGTTAAAATCAAACCAATAAAAGATGAGATAGGGCTGCTTCTTCCCTCACAGTCTTCTCAATGCCTTGTGGCTAACAGATGTGTTTACTATACTATTCTATTTCATCCCATTACCATTTAGATGATGGCTTAAATGTACAAATATACAGCTCTAGAACTTGTAACACAGCATTTGATAAATAGGAGTTCAACACTAGTAACTTTAAACTGGGACTGCTAAAAGGTGTCCAGTGAAAAATGGCCGAAAATTTCCCTGTAGCTCACGTCTGTTGTGCAGTCAAGGGAAAAAGAACATTTTACACAGAACTCTGTGCAGTCTCTTTCCACAGCAGTTAAATGGTAAGGGGCAGCCAGGTGCTGCTAATGAAATGCACTTGATTAAATGATCATCTGCAAGAGTGAGCACCACTGTAAAAGCAGAGGTTGTGGCTGTTTGCTGGTCTGGAGGATTCAGGTGTGTGTTAACACAATGCAACAATCTATTCAGAAGTAGACGTGCCAGCAAATTCATCCCAAGGTCAGACTGTGTGTGCTCAGGTACACTGCAAAAATCCCAAACACCAGACACTATAGGCCTTAGTTAGTATGTTAAATGATCAACTTAATAAATTATGTTAAATTAGAAACTTCATAAAGTTAAAGTAGAATTAAAGAAACACGGAACAAGTATGACTTTTCTGGTTGCCAAGAAAAATGAAAAAAGGCCATGTTTGGCCATAATCAACAGTGCCACATTTAACAAAATGGTGTTAACGCCATAACCGCATTAATGCAGCAAATCTACGCGTAGACGCCGTGCAGCCCCACACACGGGGTGATCTGAGTTAACTCGCTAACGGAGATTTGCCGCGTCAATGCAGTTGTGGTGTTAACGTCATTTTAACGAGATTAACGCTGACAGCACTAACCAAAATACAAGCACAGTAGTGGTGGGGGTGATGATTTGGGCTTGTTTTGCAGCCACATGACTTGGACACCTTGTACTCTCTGAGTTGACCATGAACTCCATTGTAGACCATCTGTCAGACAGCTGAAGCATGGCTGACAGCAGTTGTGCAACAGGACAATGATCTTAGACTTTGCATGAATAAATCTCAATGAACTGAGGCAAAATAGTAAAGAAGAGTGGTCCAAAATTCTGCCACAATGATGTGAGAGACTGGCAAGGAGAATAACTTTTCTTTTTAGTTATGGCTGCTCGAGGTGGTTCCACAAACTAATGAATCATGGCGTGGACTTGGTTTTCCACAGGACTCTCTGCAGTCCTGTGAAACTTTCATTTTCATATGACTGTATTTGTTAACTTTGATCCAGTGAACAAAGATTCAAAAACATGTTCTGTTCAAAGACTTTGTTTTGGAAAACATGGACTGAGTTTGTCTATAGTTCTGACAGCTGTGTTTTCCCAGAGGAATGTTTCAGAATGAATGAGATTTCGGAAACATTCAATGCTAGGTGTCCGCAGGTGTGGCAAAATGGGCCCTCAAACATTTTTAGCAACGTTCTGCTATTGTGCAACTGGTTGGAGTTGATGATGTAAGTTAAATCTGAATGAAGAGCTTTCAAACATCAGATACCCCCTAAATCCAGCAGGATTCATTGAGGCGTTCAAAGACCCTTGTTTCCTGTATTTTGGTATTTCAGTCATTCTCATCTTTGTCTCTCTGTGTACATGCTTAACTAAGCTTATAAAATGTCACTCAGGTGTTTACACTTTGACTTCAGGCCTCACCCACAATTCAAAGTTTCTCAGTGTAGACTGCAAACATCACACACAGACAAGCTGCAACATATTCTGCCCCAGGTCAGCACTAAACTGTTGTTGGCCGAATGGGCCTGTCATCTCAGATCATGAACATACCTAAAGAATCTACTGGAAAGAAAACTATATTTGTGAGATTCCTCAATATTTAAGGTTATACTAAGTACTATCTTTGTTTTTTAGACACTGTGTTGTTTCAAAGGATGCATTCAAAACTCATTAGTTACAAATCATTTAGTACATATGACTGATTTGACATAATTTGAATATTGTGGAATCAATGTCTCTTTTGCTTTTGTTCATATTTTAACTTTTGTTGGTTTTTGTACAGTAGTTTTCTCGATTTGCTAGTTTCTATTAAGGTTAGTATCAATATCTTCATGCGATTTAAGCACAGGGATGAAGTACCAAAACCCACAGGCTGTTTCTCTTTCTGGGATGTCTAGATAAATGTGAGAAAGGTCTATGTTATACTAGAGATCTGTATTATCTTTTGGAGTACAATAATCTGTTCCTGTGCCTTTTTCCCCCACATCCACAGTGCAATGTTACATCACTCCTTTATTTAGAAACCATATCAATGTGACATCATGACCATCACTCTATACCTGCATTCACCGCAGACACGGCTGGCTTGGAATGAAACTGAAGCTTGTGTATTATATGAAGTGTAGGACATCGCTGCTTGTCATTGGCTATTCTGAGGACGAATCAGATTTCACAGAGCTGAATCCAGTTTCCTGTAGTTTCATACCACTTGGTTAGCAGGTTTTGGCCAAAAAGATATAATGTGTGCTAATTTTGTTGCATTCATTTTCTTTCTTACAGATGCAAGAATCACATAGTAATTATCTATCGTTACCTTATAATGACCAACGGGGGGCGATACATGTCGGTACTTCCCATTCTATAGAAGTCTATGGAAAACCTTGGACCTCATGTAATTTCTCCAATTCAATAATTTGCTTTAATGGCCCTGCAGACTGTAATATTTCAGCACGTATGTATGCATGTATGTAACCTTACCTGAAATATGGGTTATGTTGTTCTGTTTTAATACCTATCTGTGCTCCTTGGTGCTACAATGAAATTAGCTGAAAAAGTTATCATACAAACACAGCCGACTTAAAAAATAATTAAATAATTAAACGTTTTTTTCTACTTTTTCTTTTTCTTCTTCCATGTATTTCTGCACATTATCCCTTTTTTTTATTTTGTCTGGGCTTTTTAGGGGTTTTTTCCCCATCATTTCGTGCAGCATTCTCATTGTTTACTTACATTTAGGTCTCACATTATAAGATGATCGTCCTAATATTGTGATAGTGTCCCAAATGTGTCCCAAGCTATCTTTGGTGGCTGCAAGGCTAACTGTGAACCTCTCTCAAACTGTGCCAACTGAAGCCATGACCAGTTCTTTTATGTTTGTTGTGTTTCTGCATTACAAAACTGTAACAGTCTGAATAAAATCCTGATCAAGTCTTCTTCTTTGTTTGACAGAACAAGAATTTAAGGACCAACAAAAAAGGAAAATCTGGAGTTTTTACAGCTGGAATCTGGACGTTGTCTTTATGCCATAAATACTGCTGAAATATCAACCTTTAAATGTGCTTAAACCCTCGCAAGTGTATGACACACAGTTGATACAAGACATCTTATAGAGAGCTATGCTATCTTTCCTTCTCAAGTTATCTCCTCTAGTGACAGCTAAACAGCAAAAACTTGAAAACTACTGAAATCTTTACTGGTCAGATCTGCCCCTATGCAAAAAACGTCCATTGTGTGTAACCTGTGACACACGTGCATGTAAGGAATGATGGCACAAAGCTGCAGTAAAATCCCTAAAATGGTTGATGTACTCAGAATCCTTAAGAGCAATAATGGCAGGTAACAATTTCAGCAATATTGTGCAACATAAAGAAAACACTGTGCGTTATCAAACAAAATCTATCTAAACAATCTATAAAAAGGCACTTGAAAAATATTTGGAAAGCTTCCACAGACTGGTTTCTGTTCTACAGCACTCACGGTATCTTCATAATAAGATTACTTTTAAACAGTGTTAAAAATCTGTGGAATTTTACATTTAGTAGTTGAAAGTATTAAAGTCATTCTTCATTGAAATGTGCAGATAGTGTACAGTATTGCCATCAATAAACCAGGGCACCTGCACCTGTAGGTCCAGAACTCAGGTGCCACGTTGCAATTGTTACTGCGCTGCAGATCATTTTTCCATTGTGACATGAAGGCTCTGTTGGTTCAGTGACTCACTTGTCAGAAAGCATTAACAAATGAACCAAAGGGAGGAAACGTACAAAATATTCACATGAATGTCTGATTAGGCTAGTCAGCTCTCTGAACAATGCGCTCTGCCTGTGGCTGATGGTTTTTTGTTACAGCGACCAATAGACAGATTTCCTCTTTCAAACCAGTTTCTAATGGCACAGCTCAGTGTGGCACAAATAAAAACGTTGAGCATATGTGGCCTTACACAAAACGGGATTAAACCCGTAATGTTTTAACTATGTTTTCCACGAATTTACGTGACAAACAAATAAACCCCTTTCAATTCGCCACAAAGCCGCTTCAAGGAATACCTCCGCAGTTAAGAGTTTCTGAAAGACTTTGGATTGTGTTAGTGCTCGTTATTTTGTCACTTTCAGCTGGGCTTTATGATTAAATGAACGTGGAATGACTGTGGACAATTAAAGTTAACGCGTGTTCCCGCTTTTAAGATTTATCACCTGCTTCAAGGCCGCAGACATTTTACAGCCTCTCAGTCAACAAAGTTCTGTTTGACCTCAGAAAAAGTTAACAGGAGCTGATTGTACTTGATGCCTTTTTAATGGATTTCCAAACACAACAAATATTAATATTCAGAGATGGACTTTTCAGTGAGATTGATGAGCAAATTGACAGGAGTAGAGTTCAGAGAAAAGAGAAGGGGTTTCCAGGGAACTCTAAAGAAAGGAGATGCTGTATTGTTTATAGAGAGTAAAGACAGAAAGGAAAGGACTGGAGGAGGAATTGTATAATAGACTGATGTGGAAGGAGGTGAAAAATGGCTCTATTATGGGCCTAATAGAATTTCCCTTGTTCCCAGAGGAAAACAGAATGGACTCTCCCTCCTTCCCACTATGCCTCTCCATCCCCTCATCCTTCCATTTGCTTGCAACTGAGGCATAATTTCATCACTCCTCACTTAATTGTGTGCGTTGCTGGCAGGGCCTGACTCTCTGTTCCAGCAAACACAGGGCAGGTGGGAGAGGAGGAAGAAGAGCAGAATAATAGAACAGAGTGGGAAACCACAGCACTTCATTTTTATAGATGGACAGCTTGTAAAAGCAGTGGGTTACATGGTCCCCTCTGAACAGTCAAGTGTAAACACAGTAGAAGACTGAGTGAGAGCCCTAAGAAATGCTGTCTCACACAGGACGGACTTACAGTTAGATTAGATTTAAGTAGTTAAGTAAAACATTAGGTAGAGTTAAAGGGGATGTGAAATGCTACACACATAAAGGCTAATTTGCATCATTTAGCCCTGCTCTCAAAAACAGACATAGCTGTAACTGTCTTTGAAGCTGGACTTGAGAAATAAGTGCTTAAAGTTTAAGCTTGAAAAACATGTTTAGCGCCGTCCTCTGTCAGTATGGAATGTGACGTCATGTGGTTGGATGTTTGGTTGCCGCTAACAGACTTACATTCGTTTATGTTAGCTAGCTAGTGACAGAATCAATATCTCAGAGGGAAATAACAACACTAAAACTGAAAAATTAGTTTAAGTGGACCATTTTTGTGCTGCCCCCGGCTTCAAAAATGAGTTTTAGTTAAGACATCAAGAATATACTTTCCACTTTCACTCTCTGTCTCTTTAGCAGTAATTCGCTGTTTGGCTAGCTGCACTCAAACAGGAAAATCCAACTTTTAGCACTTAATGAGGACTGTGAAGGAGAGCCTTCTTGAGTCACCAGGCCAACAAGCTGGATTGCACCAAACCAGCGTTTCCTCACCAGGCTGGGTGTATGGGATGGCAATCACTTGCAAAGCAGATGTTTGCATAATGCAATCAGAGCAGTTTTATGTAATAAAATATTTTCTCTTTTCCCAACAACCAAACAGCTTACAAGATCACAGGTTACACCACACCAAAAATATAAATATATATATATATAAGATATATAATATATATATCTTACTGAACCTGATTGGAAATCCTAACATCCATCGGCTTGTCCACAGGGGACACCCCCCAAAAGAAAAAAAACCCTCCCCATGTTACACTCTAATTCACTTATATTTGGTCTTCACTTGTCCTCACTTCTAATATCAAGTAATCCAGTCAGTGAGATGATGTGAGGAAAAAAAGGTCTCCAAAACATGTCATCTCTTCCTCGGAGCCGCTGTCTTGTCAAATCATCATAAATTGCCAGATCTGCATACATGTATCACAAAGTGACCGCTATATTGTGATTGTGGCTCAAAGAGTTCGCAGTTCGTCTTATAATCGGAAGGTTGCCGATTCGAGCCCCGTCTCGGTCATTGTGTCCTTGGGCAAGACACTTCACCTACCACCTACTGGTGTTGGCCAGAGGGGCCGATGGCACGATATGGCAGCCTCGCTTCTGTCAGTCTGCCCCCGGGCAGCTGTGGCTACAAATGCAGCTTGCCTTCACCAGTGTGTGAATGTGAGAGTGAATGAATAGTGGAATTGTAAAGCGCTTTGAGGTTTCTTGAATAAGTGCTATATAAATGCAATCCATTATTATAACCAACCAACCAATCACATGACCTCACGTTCTGACAGAAGATGCCACTAAAGATGCTTTGATAACTTAAACTTTAAGGACTTATTTCTTAAATCCAGCTTCACAGACATTTACATCTGCTTCAGTTTTTGAGAGCAGGGCTCTGTGATGTAATTTAGCCTTTATATGTGTAGTGTTTCATTTCCCCTTTAACCTGCCAGTTTAATAATAAATTTTGTTGCGGTGCACTTTGGTTTATCTTCCTCGTAAAAAACTAAATGTTTTGGTAAGATCATAGGAAATAAAACGATTCAAAATCATTTGAGCTGTTACAAGTATTGCATCTGAAACCCACCTTGTCCATCCTTTCATGTAATATTTACAAAACACTACACGAGCTCAAACAGACCCAAGTTCACGCCTATTCGTATCTAAAAAAAGAAAGACAAAACCCCACTCCACTTCGATTTCCATGTCAAGACATTAACCTTTGACCTCAGAGTAGATCAGTCACCTCCCTTCTGCTGTTCCACCCAGTACAAGCGTTTTGTTACTTTCAAAGCTGCACCTTGTGTTTGATCTCCTGTTACAGTCGACTGTGACCAAAGAGAACACGTGTGCACTCATCTGGAGAAATCTGCGGAGCCGCTACAGTCAGCCGTTTATCATCACTCGTGTCTTCAGAGTTCCTCAGTGAGATGCTCTTCACTCTGTCATAAAGATAAAAATGCTTTTGACCCTTGGCCTCACCTCAGTAGCTGCTTTTTTTGGGTTTTTTTTCCAGAGAGCACTGCACGAAGATGTAAGAGGCACACGAAGCATAGAGGTTACAAGATTGGGGTCAAGTATTTTCGGCAGTCCAGTATATCTGTGTAAAACCAATGAAACTGATTGTGAATTTTCCAGGCCTTATGGTGTAGTTACTGTATTAACACTCAGACATAATACAAACTGAGAGGCAGCACAGTGAACAGCCATATTCATGCTGAGCAAGTCCCAGAAGCAGCTGGTAGTTAAATATTGCTCACAGTGTTTTATAAAAAGGTTAAGCATTCACTGTGTAAATATGTCTTTTTATTTTACCAACCATATTTTTTAATGAGTGAAACTGTTTCAACAGAAAGTATTAATCGTCGACTTCTATAAACTTTTTTTAATAGCAAGTCATAGTTTTAGTTTATGGTATTAATCATTAACATTTTATTTCAAGTGTATACTTCCCAGCCTATTTCTTGTGTGGATTTTTCTTTTCCTGTTTCTTCCTCTTTCGCTCAGTTTGTACTCCTTTCCTTATTTTAAACATTGCATTCTGGGCATAATTGATTTTATTCCTGTTTTTGTCTGTTTTGCCACCTTTTTTATTTCCTGCTGAGGTCGTTTCACCCATAGACAGGATAAAAGATGGATGTCGCCATTGGGTTGGGAAAGTGAAGCTGGGGGTCAGTACCTGTGGTTGCAAAAAGACTTCTGGTCTAATAGAGGCATCGCATGCGCATATTGCTCAAGAGTTGTTTGCCATATGTTTGTATATGTGATGCAAGAACTGGTCTGGAGGAAAAATATGTACTCCCCGACCAGTGTTGGGAAAGTTACTTTTAAAATGTATTCCATTACAGAATACAGAATACATGCCCCAAAATGTATTCTGTAACGTATTCCGTTACGTTACTCAATGACAGTAACGTATTCTGAATACTTTGGATTACTTAATATATTATCATGCTTTTTACAACAACGTGAATGTACTATTGCTGTGTGATTTGTTACTATTACTGAAGGTCCGTGACTCCGAACTGTAGTAAAGGGACCTCTGGCTAATACGGCGGGGTCCCTGTCGGCTCGTAGCCGAAAAATAGCTTTACTTTGTTGTGTGGGTCAACTTTGCTAGCAGAGACAGAGAGAGGCGTAGAAAGGCTGCTCCAACGGAACTTATTGTTTTCGGAGGAAAACACGAACACGGTGTACAGTCGAGTCTTAATAGCTTACTTACAACTGGGCTCGTCAGGCACTCTTCTTGGCTG
>NW_005187836.1:259959-270127 GCF_000239375.1 Pundamilia nyererei | reverse complement strand
TGTCCGAGCCGGGGCTCGAACCGGCAACCTTCCGGTTACAAGAAGAACTGCCAACTCTTTGAGCCATGTCATCTGAAACTCGATGAAAAGAAAATAAAGTTTTTAAGTAAATTAAATGACTATAATTTATCTTTTTTTCTCTTCTCTATTTTCCATCTTACTTCCACTGAGATGTGGCATATGGTTCTTCAGCTATTACTATTTGTCATGCTTTTATTTATTTTCATTGCAAAGGTTTCAGAGGCTCACATTTCCGGCCTATCCTAAGGGAGTCCTGTTTCCACATTCTCAATTTTTTCCAGAAGTGATTTGTAGAGTAAATAAGCATGTTATTCTAAGAGCAGCCATATAGCTGTCATTAACATGCTATAAATTAGCCCAGTTACCAGTACAGCAAGGCGATATATAGCGTGGAAATCATTACTTTCTTACTGTTCCCACTCTTATAATTCAATTATTAGTACTCTGTGTTTGCTAATTCTTGTAAGCCAGTTATAAGCGTGTATTTTTGATTAATCTTTTTAACATATCCCCGAAGAAGGTATAGAAAACAGCTTTGTCATTTAGATTTTTTTTACCCAGGCATAATATAGATTTTTGTTTATTAAATGCTCAGAAACATATGACACAGACATTACTAAATATCACTGATCAACCTTAGTTTGGGAAGGCATTTCTCTTCTTGATCTTTTTCCTTCTATTTTTTTCTCAGCATCTGATTGTGTACTTGATGATATTAAACACAACATGCTTATCCCCTTTCACCACCACATGTCACATTTGTACACATGGTTCTCTTCACACATGGAGCATTCCTTGCTAACGACTCACTGGAGGTTAGCAGCAGTTAGACGGCAATGTGTTTTCCATTTGAACCACGGTTCACTTAGAAACTGATACTGGGTGATGTCTCAGAACCTGCCCATGCCCCTTGTGATCTGAATAAGAAGAAACAGATTAAACTTGAAGGAACAAATACAAAGATTAAAGACTATTACATTCAATGTTGATTGGATAGGAAATATCAGGGAGCAGGTTTGTCTTTTCTGATGAATGTAATATACATAGAATATAAGTAGTGCAGTTTTTTTACATTTAAATTCTTTGTTATTTATTATATGTTATATTAGATACATCACTGCTGCTTTTCTATGACTCTCTCTGCATTCATGTTTGTAATGATTTCACAACACGCTTTGGTCTAAGAAGTGCCGCCTGATCAGTTTTGTAGCATTTCGCTAAATTAACACAAGATTCTTTCCACTGAAGAAATAATCATTTAACATCAATAATCAATCAACATTCAATCAATGGCCTGGCTCCTAATGCCCATAGCATAACATTGGTCTCAGCATGTTTGACAGATGATGTGATATTCGTCAGATCACAAGGTGTTTATTTACTTTTCCATACTTTTCCCTTTCAAATATTCTGATATAAGTTAATCTTGGCTTCATCTGTCCTCCAGACCAATTAGTCCAGCTGAGATGGTCAGGGCAATCATTCTTTTTAAGAATGTACCACGGTGTTGATTTGTCCATTCGTAAAGTTGACCTAACTCTGATTAAAGTTTTAATCTCTATCATCGGTTTATTTGGGGCTTTCAGCCTATTGATGGCCTCCTTCAATTTCACTGATATTTCTTCAGACCCTATAGTGAGAGTTCTAGTGGAAAGCAGTCAAGTTCAACACTTGCATTCGAGTCCAGATCTTTTATCGGATTAATTTGTCATGAAACAACAATGGCCTCATCTCATGAAACTGCTTATCAGTCTATTGTTCACTTACTTTTGTGTGTCTGGAAATGAGTTAAAGCTGAAAGTCTGTGCCTCATTGCATATTGATTGTTTGATTTGAAATCCACTGTGATGGTGTATAGAGGCAAAACTATCAACTGTATCGTTGTCCAAATACTTTCAGAACTGATTTAATTCGTCACATATACGATGTATAGGATTATTCTTAACAACTCACAATTCTACCTCAAAAAATCCTGTGGCATTGCAACATCTGTGCATCTCTACACATAACCAGGTGTTCAAACAGCTTTTCATACAGTGCAGAAATGATGCATATGCCCATGTATCATTGTGTATATAGTAATATGTCACTGTAGATTTAGCTGCATTTTTCATTTTGTTCTATTTATTATATCAGATAGCTATCACGCTTGTTCTGTTCTGTTCTGTTATAGTCTATAGAAATCTAATAGATGTTTTCCAACACATACAGTGCATGAATTCCAACAAAAACAATTCATTTTAACCATAAGCTACACTAATCTATCACAATATTTTCACACTTGTAACACTACCACTGAGTTAAGTCCATAGTGGCATAAAGTCAGTGAGAACCAGTGTGCTAGCATGTGTCGTTTCATGCACCATTATTCTGTTGTATCACTCACCAGTAAGTCCAGTTGTGTTGACAGGCTGACGGTTTCTATTATGATAGTACCACGTTACCATTTCTGCACTGACCACACACAACCCTCATAATTCATGCTGTCAGTTTGATGAAGGAACTAGTGCAGACTTTATTTGCCCCCTTTTTAGTACCCTCTGAGCACTTATTGCTCACTGTGCTGAAACTGTTAAAGCCTTCAGCAATCAGTCTGTCTCATTTGGCTTGAGTTACATATCAGAAGGATGTGGCACTGGAGAAAAAATGCACAGGCCTTCTCCTTCGGACAAAATGCAAAACAATACATTGTTTTTCCAAGATCTAACCATTCTAAAATCATTAAGATACATAAATATGAGCACTAAAGTCTAAAAAGTATTACCAAAAGCTTAAAGTACTATACTGTTTGCTCGTGCAAATTTAAAGACAGAGAAAAATAGAAAGTAGACTATGCCACTTAAAAGCATATTTATGAAATTATCAACCCATATGATTAAATAAATACAAAAATTAATAATTGTCCTATATATTCGGATAATTATTTATTTAATTGGGTACATCTAATTTCTAATGTGCATATTTGTGTTTGTGTGTTGTTGGATCAATACAGAAGATGAGTGCCTTTAAAAGCTTTATTATTGGTTTTACTGCTTGTCTGCAGTAGGTTTTTAGCAAATTCACATTAAGTACAGAGCAGTATATGTATTTGTATACAAGGAACAGTGATTTTCAGATGTGTACAGCTCAGTCCTGGTTCTGCTATGAGTCACTATGAGCTACATTACCAGGGATTTACCCTCAAAAGAAAGCCTTTTACGCACAACCCTCATTTCATGGTTACTTTTAGCCCTCAGAATCAACAAATATTATTCAGGGGAAAGCATCCATATTCAATTGTAGCTTCTGATAGAAGGACACACATACATTTTATTGTGTTTACCATCTTTTGGTACAATGAAGAAAGAGCTTTCAAGGAAGGTCATTCTATTGTGGTGGATATCATTGAGCAAAACTATTAAACTAAAATAATCCCCTTAAGCATCATAAAACTAAAGCAGAGAAGAGGCCCTACAGTTTTTCAAGTGCTCTGGTTCCTGCAGTTTCCAAGAAGAAAAAGACTTAATTTACCAGATTAAAGTTTATATTGACAGTTTCGTGTGAAACATTTTGTTATTGGTCAGGAAAGCTTGTAAGGTTTTAGGCAAAGAGCTTTAACTCTCACATTAGCAAATGAGCTGGTGCAAATTTTTAAGACATTCAAGACAAATGAGGCTTAAATCACTCTATCAGCCTAGTTCCCCCCTTGAAAGATGTGCCTTTAGGATATATAACCTATGCAGTGCAATAGTATATCACATACACACATGTAATAGTATTTATGAATATTGGTACAACTATCGGTTAGTGGTTAATATAACAGATTATTAACCGATTATATATAACTGATAATTACATATAATCGATTAATGACTTATTTAGGAAGAATGGTTTTTAATTAAATAATCCGTTAAATGTTTTAGGAAGGCAAAATACTCTCATCTTATTACAGCTAGCAGACAGCTGATTTAGCTTAGCAGGCAGCTAGCTTAGCTCACAAGTTTAATCAATAACAAAAGAAAATACCGTAGATTACCATTAGCCACGTTTATTTTTCTAGACAGTATTTCAACTACATTTTGTTCAATTTGCAGAAAGGCCTAAAGTTAAACAAACAAACATGCAGCTTATGTAAAATTTAAAACCATCAATAGGAATGTATAGACGCAGACGTGGACGTTTTCCCGCCATTGATTTTTTTTTCCTTTTGTAGGTATGTGTAAAGCTATATTGTATATCATGTGACATTGTTTGACTTTGTATTTGTTGCATTTTAATGTGTTCACTGAATGTGGTGGATACTTTGGCTGCGAGTCTAAGAACCAGTTGCTTAGCATGAACTGGAACAGCTAGCTTGTTTTGCATTTCTCTCTTTCTATTTCCATTGAATTGAAAACATGAAAAGTTTGTTTTTAAATGTGTGATAGAAATTGAAGGAGCTTGGCTTGACTGGTCTAGTTCTGTCTAAAGATAATAGCTGAAGCGGTATGGTGCACAACCTCCTGCAACAATGAATCTAGTTATTTTTAGGTTTTCCCAGAGGCAATACTTGTTCCTGTCTTTGTAGCTTCATTTATTACATTCCATATAGTAACAACCATTGTATCGCTCATGGCATCTAATTCTTAGCAAGAAAGGGGATAAAAATGTTATATCATTGTTTCATTTTAGTATTGTTTCTTTAGTGTCCCTAAAATCTAATCTTTTGAATGATATTGCAGCTTATTATTTTAATTATGCTTTAACCTAAGGGTTACTTGGCTGGGTGTCTAACTGGAGCATTAGAATCTGTTTAATCCTGAACTATATGAAATGTAGATTGAATTTAGTCTTTTTCTTTATGTTAGTAGAACTGAATAATTTGTTAACTGCCTTAATGAGGCGTGGCTGTTCTTTTGTTCCTTTTGTCAACAGCCCTAGAATTGTAATATAGTCCTGTTCACATACAAGTATTATACAGTGGCCACTTCCAGGCTTTAACTAAGATAAAATGTAGAAAAACACAAATTATTTACAATTGAAATCAATAAAAAATAATATTTACAAGTTACAAAAAAATACAGTATAGCTAAAAGCAAAAATCACATTAGCCGCCTGGAAAGGCATTTGTGATGCAAAATGTAAATACATGATTACACATTTAAGTGCTACAATCTATAGGACAAAAACAGAAATATAATACCATGTACAGTTGTTATTTGAGAATTAAATACAATAACCCTTACAGAGTAATGAGAATACCTTCATTTAAAGTAACACTACAGCATGAAGCTCAGTATGCTAGCGATTAGTGACAATCTGTACTCAGTAGCAACTGAGGTTGGTGAGGACGAGGATTTTATGTAGCAAGCTAATTAATCCTTCAAAGATTCTCCAATGAAAAAAAAAAATCCAAAGAGTTGAAGCTTTAAATATCAACATAAACACAAAATTGAATATGTTTTGATAAATCCTAACCAAGCTGGCAGAACAAAACACAATGCAGAGAGCGCATAATGCACTGAAGAGATGAATGCATACAATTAAACAGTCTAATTAATGCAACTGCCGATTCCTGGGTTTCCCCTTTACATTTAAGTAATCCAAAACTTTTCCACTTGCCCTTGTCTGAATTCATCCCACATCCTTCAACTTGTGTCTCCACTGACTTGCCTTTTATCCGGAGGTCATTGTTCCCAAACAAAGAAGAAACTAGACACCCCTCTTCTTTTTTTCTTTCTCTGTCTTATTAGTCTGTTTGAAGGATTGTCAGTCGCGAGAATCATTGCCCTGGATAAACACAGTCTCCTTTGTGTTTTTGTTAGTTGTAGGGTGCTATAACAAATCAAATAATAATGTAATATCACAGTTAAATGAGACACCCTGAGAAATTAAGAGAAAAAATTGAAAATCCTGTCATTTTTCTTTTGCTTCCTAATCATTTACAGCAGTTTATTTACCGGATAACTGGCTGACAATGAGTTGCTACTTTGTGCATGCTGTTTACTGTTAATGTAGTATTTCATTATCTACAGCGCAAATTACAAATCATATAATTGTTAACATAATTAGGCACACAGATATCTAATATTGGCTACTATTAATGACAACAAACAGTATATGGTCCCTTTGTCACACTGTTCCATACCATATATGGCAGGATCTGATCATTTCTGTGTCCTGTACTATGAACAAGACTGTAAATGCATACATGAGCTAACTGTGTATGCGTTTGTGTGTGTATATGTACACTACATGCATGCAAACCTAGATACTGTATTTGGGTATCTATTTCAAGTATGTCTATATCTGGCGTGTGCATTTGCCTGCATATCTACATATTGTATACATGGTTGTTACTTGTGTTTTGAATTCCAGGTCTTTCCCTTTTCTGGGTCAGCATGGAGTCTGTCTCTGAGTTTCTGTTATGTAGACAGGTCTGAGCACACAGGCTGGAGTCACGTTGCCTCCATCAGTGACCTGGCCCCACAGTCAGCCCCAAAGTCCAGGCAGTTAGCACTTGCTGGGGGAAAAAAGGAGTTCAGAAGCCGATTAAGAGGAAGCTGACACTGAGATAAACGCTACTGCTCCATCTCTTAGATCTAATACAAATATTTAAAAGGACGGTAAAAGTTTTTTTTTCCTTCCTTTTTTTTGGAAAGAGAACAAGTTCATTGAAATGTATCCAAACATCACTTCCTCAGGTTGTCACATTTGCAAAGATCCAGACATTCAGTGGTATGCAGGCCTCGTCCAGTAGGAGTAACAGGTTCAAGCCATTTGTCAACTTAAATTTAAACAGTGTACTTAAACATGGCATTAAAACAATATAACTTGTGAGTTAGTGTCTGAGGAAAATCTTTGGTAGCAGAGATGGGAAAGTACAACACAGACTTATGAAAGGGTAGCAATGGCTGGATGAAGATAATATTAAAGATGCAGAGGACCAAACTGGAGAAAGAATAAGAGTCAAGATTTAAAGAAAAACCTTAACTTCAGGCAGGTAGATATCCAGTGGAGTAATTACAGACATTTGTTTTTTAAGCTTCTTTCTTTGCAAATTTGCTGTATATTTTGTGGATAAATGCAGATTTGGTTTCACATAGCGATATCTATCTGTCAGTGTTTGTCTGATTCCCTGTATTATCCCTTAATTTGACATGATTTTTCTGGATTCACAGCACTGGATCATCACTGTGATTGGTAGCTTCATAAGTGAATATAGCATAGAGGAATAGGAGGCCACAGAGGAATATTTTAAGGTTCAGGTGTTAACATGTGAAATCACTGTTGAGCTTTAAAAATAAACAAAAATCACACTACAGAAGTGGCTGTTGTTTTGGTGGCAGTTGGGCTGAGCACCAGGCTCTGAGCGACGTCTTCACGATTGATTTTGCGCAGCGCCGTGCACAGAGCTTCGATGCTGGCACAGTCCTTTCCCGCCCAGTCAGACAGGAGGGCACAGACCGGATGCTCTTCCTGCTGGAAGGTCGCGATCCGCTCCTCCTCGTATCCGAGAAGAGCCGCCAAGCTGCTCCAGTCGCTGTCGTGCATGTGGTCGCAGTCTTCTCCGTCCGCAGCCCTAAACAGCAGCTTCTCCACTTTCTCTCTGGTGTGGAGGGGAAGAAGCAAACAAGGCTCTTCATCGATGTTGACGACTGCAAAAGGAAAAAAACAAACACAATTATGCATTTTTATTTAAGTTTAAGCACACAGATAACAGCATAATATCTTATTGAACAAAGAAAATATTTTATTCACTTGATGTGATCCACAGAGCGATGGCAGCTGTGCACAAATAACTACAGGACTGTGAGTCATCATTACTAATCGGATTACTTTCTAAATATGGTTTTTATGCAGACAGTACATTCTTTGTCAATATCAGTGTCAAACAACAAGCTCTGATTCACTTTTAATGGCCATTAAATGAAGAAAATGCTTCTTGTTCCCAACTTATTCACCTTGCTCTGACAGATCATGGTTTTAGGACTCATCACTTTGTCCTGTGCAATAATAACTCCGTCAGCAAGGGACTTCACTCTTTAATATTTATAAAAGCGGTCTGTATATTTCAGATGGCTTTTGCGGTTTAAGTAAATTCATTGCCCTACAATATCTCAGGAGTGCCTCATTAATAAAATTCCCAGAGCTTGCCAAACTAAAATGACTTATTTATGGTTTCATGCCTTTACTGGCAGCCAAACTGCAGTTTGTACAGCCAGACTGACATAGTGTATGGTGTTGAATAGGACAGAAAACATTATGATGACACTCTGACATCACTTCATTTTTTTACTATGAGCTTTTTGTGTAAAATTTCTTATGATTTTGAAAGTTTTGTGAGGTTTTGATGATTCTGATCTTTGAACTCCATATGATAATTAGTTCATCCTCATCCGTCAAATCCCTGATTGAAATAATTATTACTGCACAGGTCCAAGTGATGAGTCCCAAAACCGTGACATATAAGAGCAAGGTGAATAAGTTCAGAACAAGAAGCATTTTCTTCATTTAATCCCCATTAAAGAAGAATCTGACAAATCTGCACAGTCTGCATACAAACTATAGAAAGCAAAGGTTTGTTTCGAATTTAACCTTGTAATGCGACACGTATCATATTTGATACATTAGTTCTTGTGAGGTTCTGAGACCTCTACATCATCAATGTAGAAAAAAATGCACAAAAAATGCAAGATTTAGTAATTATAATACATTTTTATTGTCGGAAGGTTCAATAAACAATCCAGTGTAAAAAAAAAAAAAGAATTTTCTGTCAATTGTCTAATGGTTGTTTACAGGGTCAAAGAAATGTACTCAGAGATATTCCACTTATGAGAATGGGACTAACAGAGTTGATGCCTTCAGCTGTTCACCTCTATGTGATTTAAAAATAGATCACATGGTTTCCTTGGCTGATTTTTAATTAAGCTCTATTTATTTTTTATTTTCATTTAACCTTTATTTGTTCAGGTAATCTCACTGAGACTCAATGTCTCATTTACAAGAGAGACCTGCTTCTAAACTGAATAAGCCTGTGCAGGCTATGGGTGCGCCTTACAAGAAGTGAACATTAACATTTTAAGTAACTGCTTTGCATGTACTACAAGAAAAGAATCCATCATTGGTCCCAATACTACAGATTACACTTTAAGATATCAAATCTACTTCTAATTGTGTTTTTCCAAATATAAACAGGCTTTTCAGGACCTGATCTGCTAAAATAACACTGAAGGTCTGAAGGCTTCATCGCTGTTGTAATCCTCTCCTGCTGATTTGCTACAGTAAGTAAGTTTTCCTGAGAGGGGGGAGGGTGGGCCTCTTTTCGTAAGACACTGACCCTGTTTAGGGTGCAGCCTACGGTTTATATACTTGCACTGAAACCCAAATTTCTGGTTTGCTGTCCATCAGACTTATCATATGTTTACACCCAGTTTAAGCACATTAGTTTGATAAATGAGGGCTATCGTGTTTCTCAGCGCTATGACAGCGGCCCCTGTGTCGTTATACTGTGGATGAGTTTTAACCTGTTTGTGCCTGATTCTGGCCCTGCTGCTCCTGCAGACTCTGGCTGTCCACAGAAATGCCGCTGTCACTGTGTAGCTTCTCCCCCTCGGGTGACGGGGTCTGGTTCGGGTTGGGGGTGCAGTTGTTGGCTCCTTGCTTATTCTGCTTGCAGCTGTTCCACCTGTATGTGAACGAATCAGCACAGAGACTCATCATACCAGAACTGTTAACACACAAACAAGTTTCCTCTTTTTAAATTATGTTACGTACACAGCATATAATCAGTGAGCTGCAGCTGGATTATAACTGTATGGGTTCAGTATGAGTATCTTTCACGTACACTGTTAGAGCAGGCCTACTGTGTTGTTGTGTGTCTCCATAAGGCTGCAATATGGGTGTTTTTCTCATTTACCGGAATTTAGCTCCTTTATTTCTATTGTTATTCGTGTCTTCGCTGGACATAGTGTTTACCAGTCTCATTACCCTTTTAATAAAATCTTATTAATATTATTTTTTTAACCCAAACATTTTCAGCCATTTCTTGGAATGATACCATTTTCATGTAGCCATTTATTCTACAGTAAATATGAAAGTAAAACATAACAGATCTCATCATAGCACAGATGACTTCTGCACTAACCTCTCACAAGATTTTGAGGAAACTTGACCTTGAGGTCAAGGT
>NW_005187836.1:248202-259168 GCF_000239375.1 Pundamilia nyererei | reverse complement strand
GAACGTACGTACCTGGGCCCGCCTGCTACGCTTGCAAAGGTAAAATGATTGGCTGGAATCCAAAGTGTATGACATTTCAGGAAAATAAAGCACCGAAATGTGCGCTGCTTTTCGGTCTGGTTACTACCGTTTATGTCAGAACCGGTGCTATAATGGCACCGGATACCGGTACCCATCCCTACCAAGCACTGTTTTAAAGTAGATGAGGGCAAATTTAATCAGATATGATTTTTCCAAATATTTCTGTAGCTCATACCTAACTGCACACTCAGACTAATGCGTTTATTTTTCCTATCAGCTTTTATTCCCAGGTACAGTAAGGTTAGGTTGTCACCGTAGCACACATATGTAGCGAACCAAAAAAAGGACCTGAATAGGTGCGTTCTACATTTCTGCACATATCAGATGATGACAATGCATATAAGTCCTCATTCGCCCCAAACCCAGTAGTGTAACTGAGGTGAATTGAGTGATGCTTTTCTCCTCAAGACTGAGAAGCTGTCTTTTATAACTCAGACTTATATTCCAAAAGGTAAAATTGTGAATGCTTTAAAGCATTTGAGAAAGACACATGACTTACAAATGCTGCTATCTTCTCTGTGCTAGTTTAAAATAGACTGAAGGAAAGTGAAAAACTGTTCTGTAATTCTTTAATTCTTTAATTCTTTTTGGAAAACATGGATGCCTCATCCTCCAGACTAAAGAGGAGAGGGACCATCAGTAGAAAAGTCTGATGGTAAGAGGGCGGCATTCATGCCTGTGGAACTGGCGACGTACATTCTGGAAAGGCACCATCTGTGCTGGAAGGCATATAAATACTTTAGAGCAGCGTATGCCCCCATCCAGATGGCGTCTTTTTCAGGGAAGGTCTTCCATATTTAAGAAACACAATGCTAAACAGCACACTGCATCTATTAAAACAGCATGACTTCATAGTAGAAGAGTCTGAGTGCTGAGCTGGCCTGCCTGCAGTCCAAGCCTTTCACCAACTGAAAACTTAGAGTCTCATGAAGGGAATAAAAATAATACAACAAAGATAACCCAGGACTGAGCAGATGGAATCTGTATCATACACGAATGGGACAAAATTCCTCTCTCATTTACGCATTTACAGACTGATTATAAAAGAAGAGGTGACACCTCTAATTTGAGATCAGAGTTGTAAATCATTGTATTCTGGGTTTGTTTGTTTTTATATTTTACCCAGTGTGCCATATTTTTGGGAATGAGGGTCATAAATGAGCATCAGGTTTTAGTTATGATTTAGGCTTTATGACATTGACAGATGCCAAAATTTGAAGTTTCTGAAACTTTTTTCTTGTAGTTTCAGTGGGTCATCAGGTACCTTGAGATGGCATTTTGCTCAATATGTCTACTTTTCAGTGTGTTTCCTGCTTAGTCCTCACCTCTTGAAGATGATGAAGGCCACTAATCCAACAACAACAGCTGCCAGGATGGAGCAGTAGATGGGGATGAGTTTATCATTCAGACCCTTGTAGAACTGCTGCTGGGAATCACCACTAGTGGTGGTGGTGGTGGTGCTGCTGCTGTCTGTGGGGACCTCTGGTACGGGTTCATATGTTAAGTCATCACTGGTAGTGGGGGGGAAAGTAAATAGAGACCCTGTGGTGGACTGACCTGTAAAGGACAAATATGCACAGAGAGAAATTCTTGAGTTTTGTGAAGATAGAACAGCAACAGGAAATTAAAACATTCACAGTTTTGTTAAACATTTATTTTTGACCACTTGGATCATTTACCGTTAAAAAGAGAAAGCTGGCAGTTTTAATACCCAGCAGGCCGTCCCTGTGCTGAATGTCAGTCCAGTATTTCCTTTCCTTTAGCTTTGTGATTGTGCTGTGGCTAGAGCTAATTACTTAAGAAATATCAAAACATATATTTTATTTATGATTGAAATTCATTTAAACTTTTATTGCATGTCTTGCCATTACGGGAACAAAAATCTACTTCATAATATTATATACATATTATTATTATATAATTAATATCATAATCTACACATAATCTACACATTATCATGTGCAGTACTGACACAATATCAATGCTTCATTTCAAAAATTATAATGAAAAAATGCAGTTTTTCCCTCTTCTGTCTTCTTTCAGTGTCATGGAATATTTTCATCACTTCCTCATGTCTTAGGTTTCTATTTCATATTTGTCACATTTGTCAGATCATCATACAAATTTTATATTGGATTTAATATTTGATTTTATATCTGACAAAGATAACCCAAGTAAATATAAAATGTATTTTTTTAAATAATGATTTTATCTGTGATGACCAGAGCTTTTGGAAAGCTGGGTTAAGCCACAAACAGCACTGATTACTACCAGACCTGTTGATTCAATAAATCTAAACTCAAGATTAGTTAAGAAACAAAGTCATTGACATCTATCAGTCAGGAAGAGTTACGAAGACATTTCTAAGGCTTTGGGACTCCAGTGAACAACAGTGAGAGCCGTTATACACAAATGTAGAAAAGTTAAAAAACTGGTGAACCTTCCCAGGAGAGACCGGCCTACCAAGACTCATTCAGGAGGTCACAAATAAACCCTGAACAACAGAACTGCAGGCCTCACTTGCCTCAGTTAAGGTCAGAGTTCATGATTCAACAATAAGGGCAGGGATAGCTCAGTAGGTAGACTGGTGACCCCATGATTGGAAGGTCAGGGGTTCAAATCCACTGAACGGCTACCCTGAGGTACCCTTGAGCAAGGTATCGTCCCTACACACTGCTCCCAGTGTGCCTCCTTATTGGCTGCCGACTGCTTCACTGAATGAATGGGTCAAATGCAGAGAGAGTAATTTCCCCACGGGGATCAATAAAGTATACATTATTATTAAGAAAGAGGCAAAAATGGCATCCATGGGAGAGCTCCAAAGAGGAAACTACTGCTGACCAAAAAGGACACAAAAGCTTTTCTCACATTTGCCTAAAAACTATTTCAATGATCCCCAAACCTTTGGAAAAATATTCTGTGAATGAAACAAAAGTTGAACATTTTAGAAGACTTGATCCCTGTTACATCTGGTTTAAAACTAACATAGCATTTAATAAAAAGAACTTTAGAGCAACAGTCAAACATGGTGGTGGTAGTCTGATGGTCTGAGGCTACTTTTTTGCTTCAGGACCTGCATGACTTGCTGTAACGATGAATTCTGCTCTCTACCAAAACATCCTGGATGAGAATGTCCAGCCATCAGTTTATTCCCTGAAACTCAAGCTCACTCGGGTTATGCAGCAGCACAATGATCCAAGAAACATCAGCAGGTTTACCTCAGAGTAGCTCAAAAACAAAATGAAGGTTTTGGAGTGACGTGGTCAAAGTCTGGCCTTAAATCCCGTTGAGATGATCTGGCATGACATTAAACAGCCCATTAATGCTGGAAAACCCTCCGATTAAAACAATTCTCCAAAGTAGAGTGGGCCAAAAATCCTCCACAGTGATGTGAAAGACTCATGGTCAGTCATCACAAATGCTCGATTGAACTTCTCACTGCCAAGGTGTGCACAACCAGTTATTAGGTTTACGGGGCAATTACTTATTTAAATGTGTACTAATACGAAACTACCCCATTTATAGACTGAGAGCTGTTACATAAGGTCTTCTGAGCATTGTGTAACAGTAATTGTAAATTATATCTCAGTAGAAGGACTGGTAAACACATCTGCGGTCTGCTAACACAAGATAGGGCACTTCTTATTTCCAAAAATAGAAATACAACTTTCTGCTTCCTCTATAAAAACTGAGAGGAAATGCAGAGTGAGATTTAAACTCTGAGTTTGTCAAGCAGCAACGCATGACACAAACTCACCTATTCATTCTTGAAATTAAATTATTGATTTAAACAGATTTAACTGTGCTGCAGCTCGGGTCAGTGCACTTTTGCTCAAATCGGAAACGCTAAGAGTGACCTCACAACATAAATGAATTTCAAGAATTAACTTCATTTCTAATGAAATCAAATCAAAGGATTTTGTTATTTGGAAAAGAAAAACAGCAACAAACACATCCAGACCAAGGTTGTTTTTTCATAAATAGTAGCAGTTTGTTTGATACTCCACGGACTAGGACATTCCCAGCACAGCAATATGACCGGAAAATGGTTTGCAAAGTTTAAATATAGCTACAGATACAAGTGGTAACTTGGCAGATCACATATTTCCGTGTTACTTTTACTGTTTTGCCTCTTTTCACCACAGCAAGTGTAACAATAAATACTTATTATGCTGACAAACACAACAAGCACTCCCACAACACTTGGTCATACCCCATCCTCCACCCTCCCCTCTCCCCAGGGAGCCATTAACGATGGTAAGAGCAAGTTGGTCCATCCAGTCCTGCCCACATTCCTCCAACCATTAGCAGACACATTCACTCCTCGCCGCGGATGCGGAAACCTATCCTCGCCTGTCACTTACTTACAGTTACTCACAGCATGGACAGGAAATCAGGCTGTTGGTTTCAGAGGGCTCTAAATACCTCAGGAGAGCCGCTGAGTGCAAGGCATCCATTTTTTACTAATGAGGCGAAAACATTTTTAATGAGAGCTAACTTAGATCGATGTGCTGAGCTGCTGCGGGGATTTTAGCTGAAGGAAATTTGAGGAAGCACTTTATGGTAACAACAATTAACTGAACATCAAATCTACGTCGATGATTCTTAATCATTAACCTTTAAGGCCACAGCTTTTTCTCACTAACTTGTCTTAGGATGACACTTGTGCCCCATTAACCTGAAGCCTATGAGCTGTAAATGTAATTCTCAGTGCCGTACTCATTTGACACTTGACACACAGCGAAAACATTTGTTTTGTGTGCAGTTTTTTTTTTAACCCTGTTAGGTATTTACAAGCAGCCCAGATGCCTGTTTGTCTTCGTGTTACCTTGTTATTGTTGGTTCTTTGCCAGTTTTGCCTCCTGCTTACCTCAGTAAGCCACATGCTTCTGTTTCCGGTGCTTTAACTCACTTAACACGACTTACTTGAAACCATTTTCGAGTATTATTGCCACAGCTACAACATTCCTGGTCTTCACGCTTCCATATACTAACTCATCTTGCTTGTTGCATTTAAAGCCAAACTGTAAAGATCTTGGAAACTTTGCATATATAGTGCTTTTTTGTGGCTTTATGGGGAGTTGCACAATACTAGAGATCTAGTAGACAGCTGAAACCTAGATTTACAGATGAGGCTCTAAAAACTTGAGGCTCATCATCCATCCAATTCAATAACTTTTGGAAAGTCTGTATCATCATATTTTTTTATCCCATTCATATGTACTGATAGCTAACAAGACTTTGTAAATCTGGCATCCTGCTCTCATTGATATGTAAAGGAAAAAGTATGGATGACAGAAACAAAACAAAACAAGAGCCAGTTATATTATACGTGTGTGGGTTGCTGCTAAACTGGTGGATATATTATACCTTTATGAGTGGATGAAGTGCCTAAGAAATAGTATACATATAAACAGGCTTCTGGTGAATCACTACAAGATATCATGTTGCTTCCTGCCCTCTTCAATACTAGGTACCACACCATAGAGAATACACACACACACACACACACACACCACCATCACCGCCACCGTTACCACCATAGCGTGTTTGTTTCTACTTTCTTTACTTTCCAACACACACGTGCGCACGCTCACACAAAATCAGACACCGTCCCATGACAGAGAGCTGCTTTGTCCGGCTAAAAATATGTCCTCTCTCCATCGTTCCTCTTTATCCTTCAGTCTTTTCCCCACATTACATCTGGCTACACTTTTACTCATTCCTACTGGGCAATTCCTTTTCTGTCAGTCACTCCTATGATCATTTAGACCAGGGGTGTCCAACTCCAGGCCTCAAGGGCCGGTGTCCTGCAGGTTTTAGATGTGTCCTTGATCCAACACAGCTGATTCAAATGGCTAAATTACCTCCTCAACATGTCTTGAAGTTCTCCAGAGGCCTGGTAATGAACTAATGATTTGATTCAGGTTGACCCAGGGTGATATCTAAAACCTGCAGGACACCGGCCCTCGAGGCCTGGAGCTGGACACCCCTGATTTAGAAGTTTTTTAATGTTGTTTTAATCATTCTTATTATTTTCAGTTTTCATGTGGATGATGAGCACTCTTGTGTAAGCAGGCAGCACTCTCAATCTGCACAAAGCTTTAAATAATAAGCTGTTTTCAATATAAGGCAATGGTGGCAAAGGGAAGCTGCTTCACTGGCATTATTTGTCTTCCCTCCCATCTTTTATCAGTGTATTTTTAATCTTTATTGTAAATGCTAGGTATATATATCGCATACAGGATATTATTTGTCTCACAGTTTAAACCAGGGGGGTTCCTCCGGTAAGAGCACGGCACGCCTGTCATTAAAACTATAAAAGTTGAAAGCTGCGGAGACGTCAAAATGACAGGCTCAGTCGGTTTTGAATTATCAAAACAATTATTATATTTATTGTTAAGCATTATCTGGCTGTTAGTGAAATTACCAGAGTTGTCTCGCTTGCTTTGTCTGATAGTGATTCACTTGTGACAGGAAATCCAGGCTCTTGTGCACATTAAGCGTGTAATAAGAACCTGTTGGTCTGTGCCCTTTACATAAGTACTATATAAGAGCAGCAGGACTGTGCATGCAGCTTGTGTTCACAGCAGCAGCTGTGTGCTTGTTTGTGTGTGTGTGCAGCCACACCTGAGCTGAACTCGTCATTCCAACCACTTGCGGACTCGTGCAAACAGGTGTTGCTGCAGTTTCAACACCGTATACTTTAAAGCCTGACTTATGATTTAGTCACAAAAGACAGGAGGGGCTCGGTTTGCCTTTCTGTAACTGCATTCCACCTGACTGCAGCCATAACAACCACAAATCCCTGCACATCAAAACCTGAAAAGACATTTGTATATTATTCATTATTCATTAAATGAACTACAACTATTTTTATAATAGTTGTTACAAATACAAACAAAGCAATGCCCTTCAAATACTGCAGAATGCTGTTACTCTTGTTTTGTCAATCTGTCTTTTGGCCTCTGGCTCACTTCCTACTGTATGCAACCCATCTACTCCTTCTGCACACATGCCTTAGACACACCCATGAATGTAGAGAGTGCATGCGTGTGGGCACGTCTTTCTGCGTGTGTGTGTGTGTGTGTGAGTGACTGTTCTGCTGCAGAAAGTGATCAGCACTCGTAGAGGTCAACCAGAGAAACCCGAGAGTGCAGAGGAGTAACTCCATCGCTTTTATCGACCAGGCCGCATTCTCAGCATCTGCTCCTGTGCTCCACTCTCGCCAGCTTTCTCCATCTCGTTCTCTCCTGCAGCTCTTTATTTGTTTTCCAGTGTACTAATCTCATGCTGATGCATTTTCTCTTGTGCAGCTGCTTTAAACTGGTTGATCACTACCCTTAATGTAGAAACAAGTCTGTTTTTTTTCCTACAATTTCAAATGACACATGCAAAAATTCTTAAAATGGCAAAAAGGTTGCGGTGGAAGGAGAATCCAGATATAGAGACAGGTGCAGTGGAGGTAACACACTCCCAGCTTTTGATTTGAAGATTGGAGTTTGAGTCCCATCGCAACTTCCTTTAATAGCTAATAGTTATACATTTAAAAGCTATTATGTTCAAGTTTTACTTTACAGTAAGGTCAAGCACTCAAAAGACTTAGGAAGAGTTAGGGAAATTCACAATCAGGTAAAATCTGGGTCAAAGTAAAACCTTTAATGTGTTAAACACACCGTCAAAAGGTGAAACTTTAACTGAAGTGCTTATGCAAAATCAGTTGCTCGTCACAGCCTGCATGACTTTATCACCTGTAAAGAATTTCAAAATGATAAATTGTAGAAAAGTGACAAAACTGCCTTTTTTTTCTCACACTGACAATAATGTAACAAATGACCCAATGCTGCAAAATTACATTAATGTCTCTCTTTATTCAATAATTCAGCCCTAGGCAGCTTTAAAGATAATATCAGTGAGAGAGAGGCTCAGTTTGGCAGAGACACATGCAATAAATCCCGATGAGGACAAAAGCCCGAGTCTCTGAGCAGAACTTTTGGCAACGAAACGACGACACGAGCGAAAGCGCAAGTGTTGTGGTCACCCTTGCCACCAGAACTGCTCACTCATGCCAAATCACCTCTGAAGGTTTTTCCTGGAATCTCCGGGGCAAATTCCGGAATGATGACAGGAAAGTGAGTCAATCCCACACTGACAGCGAAGAAAAAGACGCAGTCAACTTTAAGATCTCCTTCATTGTTACAATGCTCATACTGTGTGGAGAAGGGTGCAAAGGGGTTAAAGAGAGGAGGTCAGCTGCAGCCATACAGAGATACAGAGATACAGGCCTGTGGATGTGAAGGGGACCAAGCTTTGGCAACACAATGAGTGACTGTGCAATACAAAGACAGTGAATTGTTTAGTCACTGGGGCTGGGGATTCTTCACAGCCACTGATGTGGTGATGCCTTGGACGCAGGAAATCGGGAATGTTGATGGCATTTTGTCATCCGTGGTTTCCCCAATTCATAGCCTGCTCTTTATCCTTATGGGGCCAACCAAACACTAAACTTCTCCCACACAGGAGTGCCATCCCATCCAATCATAGCTTAGCAAATCATAACGAAACAAGGGCCTGTCAACCGTTTCAATATCGTTACCCATTGAAGTGGTGCACGTGTTCCTCCAGACTTGATATTTTAAAAGTCTGGGGGATTTTCGTTATTGAAAAGCAAAAATACACGGGATGTTAGTGTGTCAGCGCTGACGCTTCAGCCACTGTGTGGAACCAAGATAAGAAAATAAACAGTTATAACAAAAGACCCCAGAAAAGATCATAGTTTGATCAATTATAAGCTCAAAAGACTTTTCATTTGTATTGAGAAATACAAAAGATAAAATATTGCTGCAAAAATGTTGATATTAAATTCTAAATTAACGTTATAGACTGTGTTTTTGACCGTTATAGGCCGTGGCACCGCATGAGAATTCATTCAAATTTAAGAACCCCCTCTGCAGATTCAGAAACGTCCCTTCTTTTGCTTCTTTTCCTTCGTCCTTCGAATTGAACTGCCGTGGCCCTGAGAGCTCTGCATGGTCCTTGTTAGTAGATTATGCTTTCTGATTTCTGGAGGGCAGCCTGTCGATTGTTAAGGTCAACCAAACTCCGGAAGGAAACTGCTCCCCTCCCCTCCTGCTAACCTATCAATAACCGAATGAACTTGGACCAATCACTCTCCCCTCCTCCCCCCTTTTTTTGTGTCTCTCTACTGAAACCATTGTCATATGTATACGTGTCTATAACTTATTAGTTAATTCTGGTGTCTTCGTAAAAATATCTCCTGTTTAAAAGAGGGTTTAAAAAAAAAGCAAACAAACCTCTACATTTCCATCTACTAGCTCACATGAGTAATGTTCTGACTGACAGTTCACAGACTCCTCTGCCAATGTGAGAGGGGAGGCAGGGGAATCAGGGTTACGTGTGTGGTAGGGGATCTTTTCTGTTCGTTTGCCACAAAGATTACAGGAAAGCTAACAAGTTATTACTGAAGAACCTCGATTAACAGGTGGAGCATGGGTAACACGCCAAAAAAAAGAAAAAAAGACGCAGCTCTAGATAGGGCATTGACCTTGAGAAGGGTGATTGATGTGCCTGTTGGATTATTGCCAGATCTGTGCGTGGTTGTGTGTGTGTGTGTGTGTGTGTGTGTGTGCGTGTGTGTGTGTGTGTGTGTGTTGTATAATTCACATTAAAGTAACCCTTTGAAGTTTCTTGTTGTGCATGTATGTGCATGAATAATACAACTACATATGTCCTGCCAGCCAAAACTTTTTGCCCTCGCTGCCACAGAGCAAGAATTCGAGGCTCTGGTTGATGGATACAGCATGTCCCGTCAGCCCTGAGTACGATCTCAAGGAAGAACAGGGTCATGGAGCAAAACCTCTGTCTCCCACCACTTTGAGGGCTTTTAGCCAAAACCTCAAGATTATAAGAACAGGCAGTGAGTACTTTATCCTGCTCAATCATTGCTCAATCATACAGCTTTAACCAAGGTCGAAAGAGGCCTTGCAAAGTTGTGTTAACGTGGCTGCATTATCCTACTCATAATGCATTCTGAAATCATCTTTCTCTGAGCTTGATGGGCCTCACAAGAACCAGCCCTGCATCTCCATTCCCAAACCAAACCAGTGCTCAGCAAAGCAAACCACTGCATCTCAGGTAACCGAAGCCAACCATACAAGCCCTGTCTCCTTGTAGAGCACTAACTTGCCGTGACGAAGATAAGCTGCTCGGATTAGTGTATTAAGTGCTACAATAAAGGGATGTTGGCTGTACAAAGTTCAGGACTCTGACGCTTCAGAAAGAGATTTTATCCTTGGTCCCATGGAGGGATTTAGGCAACAAATGTATGTATGTATGGTTACCACTGCCTAAGGACAGGACCACGGATTCTTAAGTGAAAACCTTTAGCGAGCCCTTATGTGTCGTAAAGAGACCAATTTTCTGAAAACACATGCTACACCAAGGATTGGGTCCCCCAACACAAACACAGTAATATACTGTATGCGGTTAAGTGGCAGGAGGATTGCTGTGAATTATACATCAAGGAAACCAAACAACCTCTGGCTAGCAGCTGCCACGACACAAAAGAGCTTCCTCATTAGGCCTGGACTCCACAGTCTATTTAAACCTGCAGGCCACAGTCTTTAAGTGATGAGTACATATCCTGGATAGGGAGGAACGCTGGTCTGAGCATGGAGTCAAGGGAAGCATTTGTGTGAAAAGGGAAAGACCACCTCTGAACTGCAGAGGGAACCTTAAGTTTGATTTAGACTGAAATATACAGTGGCTTGCAAAAGTATTCGGCCCCCTTGAACTTTTCCACCTTTTGTCACATTACAGCCATAAACATGAATCAATTTTATTGGAATTCCACATGAAAGACCAA
>NW_005187836.1:238111-246777 GCF_000239375.1 Pundamilia nyererei | reverse complement strand
ATGTGACAAAATGTGGAAAAGTTCAAGGGGGCCGAATACTTTTGCAAGCCACTGTACATCGTAACCTACACTGTAACCTTCCACGCCATTCAATCAGCGTGCTGCCTGGACCAGACGTGTGGTTACATTTCAGGTGCACATCAGGTTACATGGAAAATGACAGCGTAGGGTTAAAAGGGGGGTTTTGGTTATGTTGTAAGTTACGATAAATCTAAATCAGGCAGAATCAGCTTTCTGTGGTTTTCTTAACTGGATGAATGATGCACGCATCGACTGCACACTTTCTTTGAGTAACTAAACTGAAAAATGCTGTAGAGGCTATGAGTAAAATGAGAGAAGCAAATATATCTAGTACTAACATCATTTTCTCATTATATTAATATGAAATTGGGGATTAGAAGGCCAGCATTTGGTATTCCTACAGCAATAATGCACATCAGTAGATGTCACCTTGTCAGGATTGTTATCAACATCGGTTTTAATTAACTTTACTTGTCCCAATGTTGTTGTGACCCCTGAAAGGATTGTGAGGAATTATATCATGTTGTTCCCTACACATCCCCCAGGGGGGAACTTATACTGCCTGATCACTCCACAACCCCCACCCCTCTCCACATACAAGGCTCTCATGCCCTTTAACCTTTGACATCACTCGCTGGCCTGCAAAAGAGTGGAAGTCGTATCACACTTCTTTAGATAAGGATCTTGCCTTTAAATCTCCAACTCTGTGGGTCTACCCTGACATAAGTCTGGTCACTATTACCATGTTTAGCCATCAGAGATAGAAGAAGAGAGTGAGTTATTCCCCCTAAGACACAAAACATAGCATTAATCCCTGTGGAGCTAGACCTGGAGGAAATTGGATTTCACCCCACATGTCAGCTGAGTATTTATCCTGCTATATTAAACACAAGAGAAGGAAAATATAATCCAAAGAGTAAAGCAGAAGATCCAGTTTTATCTATAAAGGAAAATAACCCCCAGTATAGTCAAGCTGATGTTCTGGTCCTTCTACCTTGATTTAAATTACTTCTCCACCGTCTCAAGTTACGACTTGTCTTTAGTGGTCTGTGTGTTCCACTTATTCCCTCCACCTCCCTGACTTTACCCTTCAGGCCTGTGTCGCACAACTCCGCAGCATTAATGGATGTGGACGTCTGGCATTGCTACAGATTTGTATGCGCTGATAACGCTTCTGCTTTGGTAAAAAGATTACGTTCGAAATAAAAGGCACATGATTGGGTTAGAGTGAGGAACAACATATGACAATAAAGCCCATACACAGTGAGCTGTAAGTCATTCTGCCGGAATCACATTCATCATGATGTATGCTTTGTTTGTTATCTAAAGGATGTTTTTCGTATTGGGGCTCTGGCTTCTTATATCTTGATGTCGGATGAATCATCTCTCCAAACACCACCCTTTGCTTTCAGACCACAAGCTGATTCAAGCTGCCTTAAAGCGTCATCCTCAGTGGGAGATAATAGCAGCGCAGCACTTGGTAGAGAACAGCGATATATGTCGTGTCTGCTTTTGCTTATTAAATAAACTTCTCTCTCTGTATTTTCTCTGGTTCTTTTAAAGCCTGGCAGACACAAATGACTGATTAGTCTTCTGTGTTGCTTCTGTTTTCACACATTCTAGTTTCATGACTCCTAACAGTATCGGGTAGGTTATTTGAAATTTAAAAAAAAAAAAGTCCAAACTACATGCTTCTTATTTATTGGTTTATTTCATATCCACACACCTGCATCCATATCATCATGGTTTTGAGTTTCTATTGTATGTTTGGTAATTCTTCTACTGCTTAGCCATGCTTTAGGAATTAATGGAATTTACCACTGATTTGCTGAAATATGCAAGGTCTTCCCTGAAAAAAGCGTTGTCTGTATTGGAGCATATATTGCTTTAAATCTGGTGTATATCTATCTGCATCAATTGTACCTTTCCAAAGCAAAAGCTGCCAGTTCCATAGAGACTAATGCACCTTCATACCATCAGCGATACTGTCAGAGGCTTTTTAGTTAAACTAAACTTTTTATTCATCTGGTCACAGAACAGTTTTCCACTTTACTTCAGTCTATTTCAAATGAGCTTTGGTCGAGAAAAAGAAGATGGCAGCATTTCTGGCTGATGTTCACAAATGGCTTCTTCTTTGTATGAAAGAGCTTTAACCTGCATTTATGGTTGACATGGTGAACTGTGGTCACAGACGATCATTTCTGGCAGTGTTTTTGAGCAAATGCATTGATTTTCATGATAGAGTCCTTCCTGTTTTCAACACAGTGCTCACTTAGGGCTTAACGTTAATCAGCATTCAATATTGTCCCTTGCGCACAGAGATTTCTTCAGATTTTCCTAATCATTTTATGATATTATGCACTGTAGATGATTAAATATTGAAATTCTTTGCTAAATACTCTAGGAAAATCAGTCTGTCCTATTCTGCATGTTTACTCCTGAGAGCTTCTCCCCTCTGCTCTTTTTATACCCAGTCATATCACTGACCTGTTGCTAATTAACCCAATTAGTAGCAAAATGTTCCTCCAGCTTTTCAGAACTACTTACTTTTCCAGCCTTCTGTTGTCCCTTTCCCAACTTTTTTGAGATGTGTTGCTGTCATTAAATGGCCTGTATTTGTATAGTGCTTTACTAGGCCCTAAGGACCCCAAAGCGCTTTACACATTCAGTCATCCACCCATTCACACAATGGTGATGGCAAGCTACATTGTAGCCACAGCCACTGGGGCGCACTGACAGAGGCTGCTGGACACTGGCTGCCACCCTCTGACCACCACCAGTAGGCAACGGGTGAAGTGTCTTGCCCAAGGACACAACGCCCGAGACTGTCCAAGACGGGGCTCAAACCGGCAACATTCCGATTACAAGGCAAACTCCCAACTCTTGAGCCACGATCGCCCCACACAACAGCCTTATTTCTTCTTTACCCCCTGGAGTGAACAGACACACCAACATATCACATGACCGGTTTAAGATGACCTAGCAGCTAGACACAGCCCGAGTTTCAACTTTTGTTGAAAGTGCAGACTTTAAACTACATACCAGTTTTCATTATAACAGTGGAGTTATTTGGGTTTCTTGGCAGTTTGATGTATATAAGTCCTACACCAAAAAAATAGATAAGAATTCAAAAGCAAAAATATTCTGAATCACATTTAGTGTTATATTTTAGATAGTTTCCGTGGATATTTGGGATTCAGGTATTTGTTTTAGTTTGATATTGCAAGGCACTATTTGCTAGCAATGGTTGGTGCAGCTCTCCCAAAAGTAGGATTAGATTTAGGTTTAGCATATATAGCAACTTCAACCTCAGAGTGTTGAATGGTACATTTACTCATTTCAAACATGTGTTTTCTGAGTAATTTATGAGTTTTGGCATCATTGCATTCTTGTTATATTTACATTAAAATATCATTCCAGCTTCTTTGGGATTGGGGTTGAATTTAAGAATGGGTATTCTACTGATATACTCTTTGTGTCTCCTTACACACATTTTAATTTTAATTTACAGAACTAGTAATCCAAATCTAAAATTAGTTGTCTAACTCAGTGTTGGTCCAGCCTAAACAAATTAGTGCAGCAACAATTTCTGATTAATGCTAAAATCGCCCAAATACTGCAGTGGGACACAGGAACACTCAAGAGAAACTGTGCCTTCTTTGAATAAACAGGAAAAATTATGTCCTGTTATAATTATACCAAGCACATTCGACATTAGTTTCTCACTCATTATTGGCTCTTCTTTTATTTGGCCCCATGGGCTAAACCAAAAGTCCTCCTAGGCCAAAGAGTGCCATGGGAGGACGTACAAAAGGGTCCCTTTAGCCTCAGACTGGCTCTGTGTTCGCCACTGTGATAACAACATCCTTCAAACCACTTTCCCAACAGACTGCTTGGCTGATCAACAGACTCCTTTTATTGTCACCTCACAAAAGCGTTGATTTAATCTTTGAGGCATCAGATCATTGGAATGAGCAGTGACTCCAGTCATACAGAATTCCTGATTTGGAGTGTGATACCCACAGGGTGCAATGGTATAAAAGAAATTCAGAGCCCTGTTTAGAGAAATGACCTTCTTCTAAACCCTCAACATAGAGTGTGGTCTTTGTTTCTCTCTTGGGATGAGTCGCTGAAGACAATGAGACAAGCTTCAGTGTGGCATTTAGGTCGATGGGCCAACAATGTGTATAGTGTCGAAGTTAGATGATCTGATTATGAGGCTGACAGAGTGGATGTCAAGTGTGTTGTACATTTCTTTCAGTGTCTGACAGCGAATTTGTGCTCACGTAGTTTCATTCAGATCGTTGTGACCCTGAGCGACACACTTCATCACTCATCCTTACTCGGCACAGAAGCTGAAACTTGGTTGGTATTTAGATCAGGTCACCTCACAAAGCCATTTATTAGATAGCTGACAAATAACTATATGAATGGTCTTATCACATCACAAGAATACAAAATCAGCAAAGTGCTGTAAACACTCTTCTGAGAGTTTGGTCCATATTGACATGATAGCATCACAAGCTTTGGTGAGTCTGTGTGAATTGTAGCCTCAGTTTCCTGTTCTTCACTGACAACAGTTACATCCGGTGCAGTCTTCTGCTGCTGTAACACATCTGCTTCAAATTTTAAACGTTGTGGGTCCAGAGATGCTCTTCTGTATACCTTGGTTTTTTTCAAGTGGCTGTTTGAATTACTGTTGATTTCTATCAGCTCCAAGCAGTCTGACCATTCTCCATTCTCTGACCTTTGATATCAACAAGACATTTTACCCAGATAACTGATGTTCGCTGGATATTTTCTCAGACCATTTTCTGTAAACTCCAGATATTTATAATTGTGTAGGAAAATCCCAATAGACCCCAGTTTCTGAAATACTCTGACCAACAACCACAAAGTCACTTTCTTCCCCATTCTGATGCTCAGTTTGCGTGCCTAATGCATTGAGTTTACACTATTTGATTGCTGAATAGATATTTGATGAATGGAAAAGCCAAGAGGTACTGGGTTTAGACTTATATTGTCTAAACATAATGAGAGTGTGGTGCTCAGGTGTCTGACTTTACATGGAACGTGAATTCCACACTTACAGCTTGTTGAGAAAGTAACACTTAAATAAAGAACTAGTCCGAGTACACAATCAGGGCGTTATGCCAAGAAGCTTGTTTGGTTTAGATTGTTTGCTTTAAAATACATCATGAAACTTTTTTTTAACTGTATATACATGTGCCATTTGACCCATTAGACTTCATGTTGACAATATGAGCTACTTAATATGTCCTACCTTGGCAAACCGTATCGCCGAAAGGGGTGCACGACTCTAACTCCTCCACCTCATCACAGGTACTGCAAGGAATACAAGGCTCCCAAAAGCTTTCCTGGTCCGAGTAGGTGTCCCCAGTGCAATTCTCACACTTTGTGTCACGGTCATCTTCACAGCTGTACAGCATTCCCTGACCTTCAGGACACTTAGTGCAGGGTAGACAATTCTGCGAGGTTTCATCCAGGTAGAAACCATAGTTGCACGTGCAAATGGCGTCGGCGGAGTCAGTGCAGGGAGTATGCATGCGCAATAGACCTGAGCACTGCGTGCAGGGCTGACATTCCTCTGTGTGGCTTATGCTTTCTGAGAAGGTTTCACCTGAAGAAAGAGAGAAGAAAACTGACATGAAAGCTGTTCATTTAACAGAAAGATAAATACAGATAACATTCTGACAAAGCCTTTGCTATAAGAAACTACACACTCTTTTTGAACATTTCCACAGCCCATTCAGTTGGCCTCTGCAAATAGCTGAATGGCAGTCAGGCTCATTAACCAGTACCTAAAGCCATTAGGGACCTACAGTATGACTTTAGGTCATTACCTAAAGTTTATTGAGGCAACTGATGTTGTGATTAATTTTATTGTATTTACCCATTGTTAGTGATACCACTTAGCCAAATAAGTCAAGAGTGTGTATACATCTTATTTTCCAGCATCTGCAACCGCTCCAGTGATGTTATTGCACCCTTATTAAGCTGTCAACATTAGCTACACACTTTAGTTTGAATGAATTAATATTCTGCATTATTCAAATAACTGTACTGTGATTTGTTTTTAGTGAGCAGGTTTCAAGTCTTTATTTTTATATTTAATATTTAAAATATAATATTTCATTTAGCTTTCTAAATATATTTAATTTTTTTTATTAATTTTAATGAGTGAGATTGTCATCTTGGGGAGAGTGATTACAAAGCACACAAAACACAGTGGATGCAGAAAAAAAAACAAGTTGAATAAAACAACCCAGACGTAGAAAAATGTTTTCTCCTTCACAACAAGCACATCTTAGTGAAATCCTTTGCACATTTTGGTTTTTGTCACTTCCACTGCTGTTCTGTCACGTTAACGTCTCCCCCGAATCACTTTTGTTGTCTTGTGTCAGCTTCTGTTTATTTGTTGTTGTTTTTGTTGTGTGTTTTAGCGTTGTGTTTTTTTTCCTTTTTCTTAGATTTCAGTACGTTTGACCTCTTGGGGCCACCGTAGGATTCAGTCTTCCAAAAATCAAGTTGGGACAAGGGAATTAAGCTATAAGGTTATTTTTCCTGGTGGGCATATAAATGCAAAGAGGTCACTAGGAACAAGAAAGGACTTTAACAGTATTTCATAAAAGGATGTTTCTAGAAAATTATCATCGTTACTTGAAATGTTTTGTAAATGATATGTAGTGCAGTATATGTGCAAAACTTCCAGGACAGATATAGATGCAAAGGACACAATCAATATTGCATGTTTTATGGAATTGTATTTCGGCTAGATAGAGAACTGGGAAACCCACTAAATTATGCAACAGACCCATTTGTAAGAGCAGCTCGTGTGTGTATGTGTGTATTAGAGACTGGTGAATTTATCTTGGCAGAATCTAACTTCATAAATTCTGCCAAAAATGTGTTGTTGTTGTTTTTTTATTTCCAGTTTCTGACTCTTGCAGAGTTGCAGTTTGTCCTTGGCTAATGCAAAAATATCAAACAAGTTCAACAAAATAAATACTTTTTGTGGAAACTGTGGAAAAGCATTGTACCATTTTTTTTATAAACTGCATAAAGCAAATATAAAGATCAGGTTGCTAATCTGTAGACTAACAGCAGCAATGAGTATCTATGATAATGGTAAATAAGATGGAAGTGAACTGCTTCGATAAAGACATATTTTAAGATAAAGCAAAAGAAAACAAGTGCTTTAACTCTGAGGATTATGTCCTCAACTACCTGCTTTGTGAGCAAGGTGGTGAAATGTGTGCAGTTTACTGTAGATTTTTTTCTTGTTTTCCCATCTTTAAAGCAAACTGAAATAAACTAGTCTCTTGTAGGAGACAGAAGGCTTTTGGTATGCAGTCTGCCATGACCCTCTGCTGTTCAGTGTCTGATAGCGTATCAAGTTTTTTTGGTCTGCGTCACTGGCCCACCAACCTCGGCGAATGCTCTGATGATGCAGAGATTACAGCAGAGATAGGGAGAGACAGACAGACACGGACGGATGGAGAGAAGAAAAGAAGGTCGTGTCATTTGAGAACCCGATGAATCTGTGTGTGCAGTTGTGCCTTAAATTGATGGTGTCAAATGTGGGTCCTTCACATTTTTGTTTAATTCTGTCTTCAGAGGTGGACTATTGTCCTCCCTCTTTATGTGGGCCTATTGCATTCGTGTACTGAAACCCTACCGCCACCATCACACTCCCTCTTGCCCCTATTATGTCCCACTACACCCTCCCCACTCTTGGACTACCCTCACTCCCCCTTCCCCATGAGTGCTCTCAGAGCCATTATCATAATGCCATGCATCAATAATGCAAGTCAATACATTAATAACACTACGCTGTAGCATGGAGAGAAGAGCTGGGGGAGTGGGGGTTGGTTATGGTGCTGGAGGGAGGGGGAGTACTGACGGCCTCTTCGTGGTTCGGCGTATCATAACTTTTACTACTTGTTTAAAACTGAATCCTTCGCTTTGTTTTCAACACCCATAAAAGGAGTCCTGACTTTATTCTCTACGGCTCCGAATGTGTGTTAGTCTGTGTGAGTGTGTGGGAATTTTCCTGGACATGTTTGTACGTGAGTGTGTGTGAACCATTTACTGAGAAGTTTGCCTTGTTTCTATTCCACTTCCACGTACAGCTGTACTTGTTCTGTTTCATCTCCACTTATCTGCTCATTCAGCCAAACTCCTCAAGGGCTTTGGCTAGCTATCTTTTTTAGCACTTCTGCCAGGATCCTGTTAACTATCTGCACTAAATGAAGACACAGACTTCCTAGGACACTAGGAAGTCTGTGTCCTATAAACAGATTGGTGTGCAATCTGATTCTATTAAAAGTAGGCGATATGCCTGAACCAGCACATGGAAGGACACATGGTGGGTGGAAGGAAATGCGATGCTTTTGTTTTGAGACTCTCAGAGAAAGCAAAACTGTAACATATTATGGTTCCTCATGTAAGAGTTGAGCGGCACACAGGACATCATACCAATTGATAGAAGTAACTTTTAAGTTTAAACTGCAGATGTCTATTATTAAAAGATACCTCCGTTATAAAGCTTTCAAATGTATTAAAATGTTCATATATTTTTGTATCACATGCCATTACATCCTGTCACGTACACACACACACAC
>NW_005187836.1:221269-229326 GCF_000239375.1 Pundamilia nyererei | reverse complement strand
TGACTGTCTTGTATTCCTTCATCGTATTTAAAAATGTCACACACCACTGACACCAATTCAATTAAATTCAATTTAAATTTAAATTCAATTTTACTTATTTGGAACCAAATCACAACAACTGTTGCCTTAAAGTCTTTATTATTATTATTATTGTAGAGATCGTAAAATAATACAGAGAAAATCCCAACAAGCGGTGACAGTGGGAAGGAAAAACTCCCTTTTAACAGGAAGAAATCCCCGGCAGAATCAGGATCAGGCAGTGGGAGCCATCTGCCATGATCAGGTGGTGGGGAGGAGAAGGAGACAGTTCAAAAGAGGCTCTAGGAAGAGAGCCATAGATTAATAATAACTAATGACTGGATTCAGAGTGGTGTATACCACCAGTCATGAGTAAAAAATGTGTATTTCTAACTGGATGAAAAGTGGTTCCTGTAGGTTGCTGAGGAAAGCAGTCACACAAAGGGTGTTTCACCAAACACCTCCTTGTGATTGCTTTGGACTTCCACTCCTTGCAGGATTGTGGCGTTGCATTTACAAACACCTGAATGCTCCAAAGCAGAAACTGCCAGAATGTCTGCTTTTTTAGAGGTGATCACAATTGCTGATCATGAGTTAATCAAGGGTCTTTGATTATCAGCATCTGACTGCTACTTCCCCTCTTAATCCGTATGGAAGCAGTTAGCGTGTTATTACTTTTCCCCATGGTGCGTTTGCATTTCGGCTAAGTTTTTATCAAACAAAAGTAAACATGTGGTGTAATATGTCACCTTTTGTCATTCACCTAACGTTATACTTACCTTATTTTAAGACACATGTTTTTATTATGTCCCAATATGTAAACCCTTAGAGTTCAACGAGGGCATGCTTTCTTTTGATTATAACTGTAATTCTTTTGTAGTAAGCCTGAATAAAAAAACATTAATTATTAACACTAAACTGGAAACAGCTTCCAGCGTGTGGTTCACATGTTCTGATAAGTAAAATGCCACATATCTCCTTCTTAGTGTCAAGGTTGTTCCTACACCATGACTAAAAAGCACATGAACAAAACCAAAACTGAAACATGGGACCATCCAACGAGCATGTGAATGCACAAAAACTTCCCCCAGTCTAATAATACAGCACGGCCTGTGCTGTGATCTGACTTGGATGCCATCATGGAGAAACACCACAGCGATGATAAATGACATATTTTTACAATAAGAAACTTGTCTAAAATATGTCCGGCCCTTGGGAAAGGTCACTAACGCTCATTCATGTTAATCTCACGAAGTAATTAATCAAAGAAACTAACAACAGACAGTCTTTTTATTTTGTTTTGTAGCCTTTGCAACTAAATTTGTGGTTCTGAAGCAGGTGAAAGAAAAAGAAAGAAGCCACCAGCCAAGCTTTTATGCATATTACAAGACACTGTTCAGGCTGGCTTGTTAAAGCATCGATTTGATAAGCGCGCTGTAAATGGGCTGAATACAGAAACTTCAGCTTCATATCTATGCGTGTGTTTTTACAACATCATTATAACGTTATCTCATGAACAGATATCTGCTTGGCATTTCTCTGTTTATGAGCTCGAGCAGATCTTGTCACCATCTGTTTGTTCACGCCTGAGCTGAACCAGCGCTATAAGACTGATAATTATTATCCTTTGGGACATTTCAAATAACTATAATTTTAAGCAGACAACAGAAGCTTTTTTTAAAAGAAAAAATAGAAATAGAACAGAAGACAGTTTATGACAAGAAGTCTAGAACTAAACGCTTTTATGCACAAAAGCAACATATCATTAAGTTGTCGACTAACTCTAAACACTGAAAAACACATACATCTTTCAAAGAAGACCCGCAATCCTAAATAAATAAATAATCTGCATCCACGTTCTCACGACTTCTCTCATGACCTGAAGTCTGAATCATTTTGTGAGTGTGGGTTTCCTTGGCTCATGGGTTACCATCCTCCGCTGGCTCAGGGAGGTTTGCAGCTACTTCCTGGCCTGGTTGCAGGATGGTTAGGGAATTCATGCAAGAAAAACTGGCTGTAGACCAAATGTGTCCTCTGTAGCTCCGAGATGACCTCAGATTCTAAATTTCCCAAAACATTTCATGCTGTTAAATTTTCCCTGTGCCAAAATGTGGAGCTGTACCACACTGAGAAGACTTTAAATACCTTTTTGAGCTCTGCAGTCACCATTCATGCTTACCAAATCTACTGTGACATAACAGCTTGTCTAATGCACTACACATCTTCCAACAGAGTTTTTTTTTCTCTGACAGAATTTGGAGCTGTTCCCGCTCTTGAATCCTCTCAACATCACTGTCCTCAGAAAGCCTTTCAGCCCAACAAAGCCTCTCTCCCTACATGGTAAAGGCCGTGAGGAGGGCTGAATACTGGAGAACAATTATGTCTGGCATCCAATTTACTTCCAAACATCCAAAAAAGTTTAATGCTTTAAATTAAATGTAAAAACATTAAGAAGTCTGTTACTGTCTGGCATACAACACCGTGGTTTCATAAGAGTGATAATCTAATTTCATCCACACTAATGTTGAGAGCTGTTTTGCTGGGTAATCTAGCTGGGAGCTGTTTTTAGGTGCACTTACATGATTCAAGGGATGCTATTGTCAAATCAAAGGCTAGCTGGACAGCCCTGAAATTCAAGAACTCAGAGCATGAATCGTAATGACTTTGAAGTCCTGTGACTTCAATAAAAAACATCATGCTTCGGAAACACTGTGTCTTAATAGCTCTGATGATGGCCTGATTATGTGGCGGCTCCATTTTTTCTCATAAAAAAATAGACAAATAAACAAATCAAGAGTGTGATGTGGAAATGTTAGCCTGATTTAAACCTGGATTCTTTTGTATTGACCAGCAGGGGGGCTTACTAGGCTGTAAAAACAAGACAAATCATAGCAGTAATCAACCCAACTCCTTACTTCTTACGACATCTGTAAACACTTTGCTAATGAGTTTATGGTCTCAATCCTTAGTTTAAAGTCAATGGGAATGTAGCATGATGTTCATTTAGTAACTTATGGTCCCATTTAGTTTAAAATAGACAAAAAAAATCAACCTTCATATGTGCCTACTGGTTTCAAAAAGCTGAGATGTCAACGACACAAATACTCAAGCCAAGGCTTCTTTAACAAAGTCCACAAACCAGTGGGCAGAGTCATAGCTCCGTACATCTTTTGTATACAGTCTATGGGTAAACATAGCAGTAGAGACTGTCATGTATATGTCCTGTAGAATCATATTTATTATGTTTAAGGATGAACTGATTTAAACATAAATTTAATGTAAAAAACAACAATGCTGGAGAGCTTTTGCTATCATAAAACACAAAAAAATATAATTAAATTTACATTTTAAAACAGGAAAAAATAAATAAGCTTTAAAAACGGGCTAAAACTAAAATATGACACATGCTATACTACTATGAAACAACAAAGATTAACTCACTATAGCTGCTGATATCCTAATAACAAAATCTAGCTTTGCAAAAACTACAGAAGGCTGTTGTTGAGCCCAAGGATTTTGGATTTTAAATCAAACTTTGAAGGAAATTTGCATTTGATTTACAATCCTCCATAAACTGCTGTTGGAAGCATGTGTTTTCTCCAGGGACACACTCACAGCAGAAAGCTCGAACAAGTAGGAAGAAGACAGAGGGTGAATTTCAGGGCATCAGTTTATCATCTTCTTCTATCAGATGAAACACTGATGATCAGAACCAGAGACTACATGGCGTGCTCGTGGAGCTCTGCTCTGAGGCATGTAACCAGCACAGCTAGCTCATTCATTAATGTTTGAGTGCATGCGTCCGGGTTTTTTTTCTGTGTATTTGCATCAGAAACCCCTGAATCTACGAGTGTCCGTGTTCTCGTGACATTTAGACAGCTGTTTGTGTGATACTCACTATCGAGGCACGGCTCACAGACGGTCTGTTGGGCCCCACAGGGTTGGACGACACCCTCGCCGGGCTGACACTGCTTGCAGCATTCGCCACTGTGTGTATACTGGTTTGATGGACATGCTCCCTTATTGGCCATGGTCCCAACCTGCAGAATGACAGCAACTCCATTAACAGCAGCAAATTGAAGATTGTCAGTAAAACACACACAAAAATAATTTTACAGATAAAGTTTAATGTTTTGCCTCAAGCGAAGCAATGTTTCATATTGTGCAACAAGCGCACTTCATATAAACTCAGTCTCACACTGCTGGCTGAAAAGGCCATCATGCTGGAAAGAAGCCCCAGTATTTCACAAGAAAGAGCATTAGAAAGAAAGGAAAAATAAACAACGCTCTAGAAAACGGAAATCTTTCTTACTGTCTGGCATCTGCTTAGGTTTATTTTGGAAGGACTAAACTAGTTTAGTCACGGGGCCAGTGAGGGCCCCGAAGGAAAGTGGGAAGAAAAATCAGAACAGTTGTGAGATGATTAATGGCAAAGCTTCACAAAACCGTTCACTTTCCACAGTCCCTTTTTCTGTTTTCTCTGCTTTTGTGCAATACTACGTTTTCTTTTCCTTGTCTGGCTTCAAATAAAAATAAATTGTAGAAACAAATAATTCTCTGGTTAAACTGCTTACATTTTTTGACACACGGGATCTGTAACTCGACATCACAATGAGGTCCTGCTTTGGGTTTTTTTAAACGGTCACATGGAAGTTTAAGAAGCGAAGGCATTTATAAAGTGCGAGCACACAAAATAACACATCCTCACAAAGATAAAGCTGGTCTTATCTACATTCTGCAAACAATAACCTGTTGAGTGCGTTATCGAAGCTGCTGACAGGTGAAGACATCTGTGTGTGTCTCTGCTCAGGCATAAATAAATGCATGACACTCAGGCTTGAGCCGGGACGTGTCTCTACATCTTACTACAACTCTTAAGACCTATGAGTGTGCATGGCCTTTGACATTATATCTAATAGCTAAATCTTTGCTTTCTTCTGCACACCTTAATCTCTAAAGCAAACAAGACAAAGTTACATACTAACAAAGCTTTATGTTTTCCTTTTCCGCATATACATGATGATTTTTAAGCTGATATATATGAAATCAGGACCGTCTGCTGTAAGCCAGTGTATGTCTAATGAGTTATCCCATTATTCATAGATGAAGGGTGTAAAGAAAATTGTGTCTCAGCCTTGTTAGACCACATTAAAACAATTTTTAAGGCACTTTTTTGTTTTTATTACTAAATGTAAGTCAGATACAGCAAATATACTTAGAGAGGACGGATGTGGGTATGTTGATGGGGGCATTTTGCGAAGGAGGTACAATCGCCTGACAGGCGTCAGGGTTCAGGTGTGTGTGGAATGTTACTGACGAGAGAAAGGAGCTCCAAGAAACATCAAATGTCCCCTCGAGCACCTCCACTGAGTCAGCTGGCAGATAATGTCCATGAGTGTGTGGATGGGTGTGAGCATGTACGCTTTCCTTTGGACCTACACAAACACATACTCGCTGTTGCTCTCAACGGTGTCACGGTTCATCGAACTTCAAGTCTTTGGTATTTAATTTTTCATCCTCTAAATGTTCAAGAATGTTTTCAGCCTCATGCAGGAACTTTTTATTTGAAATGTTCCATTAAAAAAAAATGCCTGGTTAGTTTGATTCATCTATTATTTTCATGAAAGTGCACAAACTCTGGGAAACAAAGACAGTTTATGTTCATCGAGTGAAGCTCCTAATTCTCCTCTGACTGTTGTAACACCAAATTCTCTCTGTGTGACCTGCAACACTTTCTCCATGTGGTGATTTAAGCCTCCAAAATGTTTCACTTTGTAGCTTCCTCACAACTTCAAAGCCCTTGCTCTCTTCCTCACCGCAGCTCACGCTCTACCTCACGCTCACCTTTCCCATCTGCACACGCTCATCACTCTACAGTAGCTGCTTCCCCTGAGCTGCCCGCTTCGTGTACTCCACACACAACCAACCAAACATTCACATTCGTGCAAACACATTTACAAACCTTACATGTGAACAAACCTGTTCCAAAAGTCAAACTGACACCTTTGAAATGACTCCAAGTTCCAGCATTTTGACAACTGCGTCTTTTTTTGTTGTTGTAGTTTTATTTTACCCTATTCTAGCTCCAGGTGAGGGTGTGCAGCACCAAGACGCCTCAAAGATGAATAACCGAGGTTAAAGTGCATCAGTAATGTCTGCTGGGCTGTGCAAACAGAAGAATTAGAGGGCAATGCGATGTTCAGCATACGGCTTGAGCAATAGAAAAAAGAAAAAGGATGCAGAGCACTGAGCAAGTTGCAGCTCGACTTGCACGTTTCCTGCTTTTTAGATGGAAATTTGTGGGCTGCATGCTTCAACTTTTGTCAGCCAATTTCCCTGAAGCAAAATCGAGAAGTAAGAAGAACACACGCGCGCACGCACACAAATGAATGCACAGAAGCATCTGGACACACCACTTTCAATGCTCCAACCAATCTTACTAATGCAACAGTCAATTTTAAGTTGGAGGCACTTAACCTCTGGACCTCTGCTGTCAGCGCTTGTTAAGCCATTAGAGTTCCACTAAACCAGCCTTCCAATAAACTGGGCTTAATTTTAATCCAGACGTGGACCCTAAACTGCTGTTGGCCCACTGGGTGCCAGTTACACGACAACCCCGTGCCTTCGCAAACAAAGCTGAATCATCACTTCATGGAGCGAGAGGCAAAGGGAGAGAAACAGACAAGAAGCGAGCCAAGTGAGCATGTAAGGGGGAAAGGAGGAGAGGAAAAGTGAGGGGGCTGGGAGTGGGTAGGAGGGTGGTTCAGACTCTATCAATATTACATGTGCTGAGCCAGCAGAGGATGTATACCCATCAGTGGGAGCAGCTGTCACGTATCAGTGATGCAGCCGGCTCCAAAAACCAAGACATTGACGAGCTCACAGCACAGGCTGACCGTGTCCATGTAACGGACAGTTTGGCATAGTTTTCATGAATCCTTATAAGGTGGTGGATTTTCCTTCCCTCTCCCACATGGTCATGTTTCCCCCTTGTCTCCCTCCCTCTGTGTTTACTTCCATCTCCTGCATCTGCTTGTTTTTGCCTCTGTGTAGCTTCATCTTCCAGGCCTTCGCAGTGGTGAGAATCTGTGCATCGCCTAGAAATCGCCCTACAGATCATGCTTAATGTTTAACTTCCTGTATGCCCATTATCACAAGTTTGCCTCACAAACTCAGTAAATCGAGGAATTCACCAAAGTTAAACCAAACCCGGGCTTTACTGGTGATCTCCTCCACAGAGCCCACTGTTACATTGTTATTGTCCTCCTGTCTGTGGAGCCACATGTAACTGAGAAGGGTGGAACTACAGATCCACAACTGAGGCTATAGAGTATCAACCTGAATGGCTCCTGCATACATCCATTCTTGCTTCACAATGTCAAGCCAGGGCTGCGGGTGGGACAGGTGCAGAGACACGAAGGTGGGCAACACAAATACCAGTATCATCTAACACGACTGGGACTTTAAATCACAGAGAGAAAAGTAAAGATTTTCAGGAAAGTTTTCTCTCAAAAGGTGAAGGGCGTGACAGGCTGGACGGGAAGAAATATATTAATAAAAAGAAAATAAAACACGTGAAAGAGAGAAAACTTCCCCCACACACTCGCACCAGCTATTAACCACCTTCTAATGGGACCGTGTTGATGCGCAGCTGGCATGCTTTTTGCGCACGATGTGACAGGGAAAAATGTAACCAGGTGAAGTTGACGGCAAATATTTAACACCCACGATGATTATGTCAGAGAGTACTCACCGCTCCAAGCAACACTGCTACGAACACGCAATACATTCTGTGTCTTGTTTGCATCTTTCCAGGGAGGTCAGCCGTCGGATGCAGGGCAGAGTGATGCAGTCTTTAGTCTGCACTGAACTCGGTTGTCATTATTGTGTGTCTTTGCAAATCTTTTGGATTCTGCTGTTAGAGTAGGAGGAAATAAATAAGAAACTGTCCGAGTAAGTGAGCTGTGTCAGGTGTGAAACCCGCAGCGGGAAGTCACTAAGTCCGTGAGCCCTAGTTGCAGATGCGATCCACTCGCTGA
>NW_005187836.1:216149-220536 GCF_000239375.1 Pundamilia nyererei | reverse complement strand
TTTATTTTTGTTTACAGTCCGTGCACGGTGTATTTTTTAAATGAGGCATTGCCTGTAAACTAACAAGAACTTTCTGTTTTCTAATTACAGGACAGTCTAGGCAATGAGCTACCAGAACCGTTTCTGCAATGTAACACATTTGTTTCTTACAATTTATGCCAAAAGAGTCACAATGGCACATTACGGGTCCAGCCCAATTATGATCAACGTGGGCTGAATGTGGCGCACGATGCACAGTGAGTTTGACTCTATCACATCACATGAAAATCACTTCTTTTTTTTTATGTGACCTATTTAAAACTCATATTAAATTATTTATCATCTGGAGAGAAGTGGAATGAGAGGATTGCTCTTCTCAGAAACACTGCTGCCTTTATGCGTAAGAGGTGATGTACTGCTGGAGACACCTGAGGCAAAAAAAAAAAAATGATGGATTCAAATCGTGACAATACTTGTTTAAAGCGCTGTAGCAGCAGAACAGGCTTCAGTAATGGCAGAGATGTTTATGAGTTCTGTAAGTAGATGTTTGTGCAATATCCTCACTTACTTCAAATCCCCGAAGCAAAATAAATTATATTGTAGCTTTCTTTTTTAATCGGGTTCACTTGACTCAACATTTGACAAGTTAAAAGGCATTGAAGTATACTTGTGACTCATCCAGTATGGTTCCCAGAATTGTAATAAAGCTCATTAGGGAGCATAATTGAGATTATTCATTTAAGAGTAAGTAGTTTAGCTCTCACACTCCTTTTGGCGAAACTCTTTTTTAAAATTTTGTAATGCAAACAGCTCATTAATAAATAATAAAAGTTGAAGTACTGGTCTCACTAATCTCCCAGTGTAGGTATTGATCACGGTAAAGGCCATATTCATCAACATGAACTCTTTGACTTCACAGTTGGAAAATATTATGTAATGATGTTGCAATGCGTGCAGATCTGTTCTTGTACTGACTTTAATATCCATGTTAAAAGTTATTATGAAAATATAAAAGTCTAATCCGCCAATCACATGGCAGCAGCCCAAAGCATCTAAGCACGAAGACATGGTCAGACACGACCTGCTAAAGTTAAAGCTGAGCACCAGAATGAGGAAGAAAGGGGATTTAAGTGACTTTGGTTGTTGGTGCCAGTCAGAGCGGCCTGAATATTTCTGTTGATTTACTGAGATTTTCCCACAAAACGATCTCTAAGGTTTACAGAGGGTGGTCTGAAAAAGAAAAAATATCCAGCAAGCAACGGTTCTCCAGGTGAAAATGCCTTTTTGATGCCAGAAGTCAGAGAATAACGGCCAGACTGCATTGAGGTCATAAAACGGCAAAAACAACTCAAACAACTACTCGTTACAACCAAGGTATGTAGACGAGCATCTCTGAATGCACAATACATTGAAGTAGATGGATTACAACAGCAGAAGACCACACTGGGTGTCTCTCCTATCAGCATTCAGTCGGTAGGCATGGATCCATCCTGTCCCGAACAGTTCAGGCTGCTCGTGGTGATTTAAGTGTCTGGGGATTTTTTCTTGGCACTCTTTGGACCCCTTTAGCACCAGCTGAGTGTTGTTTGATCAGCACAGCCGACCTAAATATTGTTGCTGATCATGTCCATCACTTAATGACCACAGTGTACGGATCATCTAATGGCTCCTTCCAGCAGGTCACCAGATCTCAGTCCAATAGAGCACCTCTGGGATGTACTGGAATGAGAGTCACAGCTGACAAATCTGCAGCAACTGTGTGATGCTGACATGTTAGTATGGACAAAAATCTCGGAGGAATATTTCCAGCACCTTGTTGAATCTGTGCCATGATGACCATAAAAGGCAAACCAGAAAGTACGCCTGAGAAACTTAAACTCCTAGTTTTGAATATGTTTAAGAAATGGGAGTGATGGTTTCATCTTAGATATCAATTGAAAGTGACTGTGATTTATATAGAACAGGAGGGCAGTGGGGACATGAGGGGCTGGGGGGGTTGGGGAGGAAGCTGGTTTGCTCTGAGAGATAAATAATGCATGAATCAAAGACAGGGAGAAAAGGGGAGAGAGAAACAGTGAAACACACAAAGAGAAAGAAAGAAAATCCATGATGAAGGCCAAAGTAGCTAGATCAAATTTACAGCATGCTCTCTGTAGTTTGTGAAGACAATCAGAACTTGTTCCACCCAAAAAAATCAAACACAGAAATAGTTTCTTTGTGCTAACATGAAGACCACTTATATCAGCTGCACTCAAAGGAAGAATGCCTCAACCACCCACTTTAATAGGAGATTAAACCCTTCTGTTGGCTATTTAAAGGGGGCTTAACCCACCGGTACCACATTTAATAAGGGGATTTATGAGTGATATAAATTATTAAACAGAAAAGGAACAAAAATATTGAAAGACATGTTAAAAAAAGATGTTGTAAAATGCTTGATGATTTCAAAGGCAGTCAACATGGAAAAAAGATGAAAAAATAGAAGCTGTGCTGAGTTCATTTATGATCATTTTAATTGTGTTGCTGTTACATTTTTGATTATTCTTTATATCGCCTGTTTTGTTCCGAAAGGTTCACTTGCATTGTGGGTCCGTGTTTGTTTTCTATGCAGTTAGTTTTTCATTGATTTCTTTACTTCTCAGCTTAGTTTTACATGTGTTCGGTTAGTTCACAGTTCCCTCCTTACCTCCTCCTTTCTTTGCTTTAGTTTCTTTCTTTTTTTCATCTCATTTTTTGGGTGTTCTGGTTCTTTTTCTGGTTTTGGACCACCAGCTGCCAGTTCTTGTACATTTGGGCCTCGTTTTGCATCCAATGAGTAATCATCCATGTTTTTTTAATACTTCTTGCCCAGTACACGTCTTTTTCATTTTTGCAGAAATGTACATCATAATGAGTTAGAGGGAACTGTAACCAGTCAAGTTAAAATTTGGTTGTCTGTGTTATTTTTGGTGTAAAAAAAGAGAAGTGTAAAAAAAATAGAGGATTATGAAATGTGCTTGTGTGGAAAAAAAGAAAGAAAAAGAAAAGAAAATGCTTTCAGTTTGTGACATGAACAGAGACAAAGATCTAGATTCAGATACACAACGATGTACAGTTTTTCTGCAGGGCCAGGAACAGAATGCTTTTTTTGGAACCTGAGACGGGACAGCAAATGTCTCCTGGACCACCTGTCCAGGACACCCGTGCGTCTTCCTCCAGCTCCCAAACACACGCTAACTAACTACACAGTCGCTGTTTTTCTCCACCAGCACCACCTGAGAAGAGGAGAGCACCTGTCATTCCTACATTAGCAGCAGCACAGAAGTACAAACATCCTGGAGATGAGCTCCACAGTCTGGTTGCAAGCTTTCCTTCTAATGTACTGTAATAGCTGGAGAGGCATCATATGACGAGCCAAGCAAGCCCTCGAATTACTCTGAGAGCACTCACACCAATATGGGAGTGATATCAAGTTGTGTTTTGTGAGGAGACCTTCAGAGCACTGCAGTACTTCCCTGTTACATCATGCTTTTCAGTCTAAATCAACAAAACACCATCATCATGTGAAGCATGAATTGAGCCTGTGCAGATACTCTTAATTTCATTGTGTGCCTTCTGTGGGGATCAAATGATTAAACTTGTGTTAAAGTGGATCTTTTTAGGGAGCCCAGATGGCAACAAACCCAGCTTGTTCCCACGAGACTTCCTCATCTGCACAGTATTGATCTGATCTGGGTACTCTGCTCTGTCTTGATTGTACACCCTCAATCAAGCCCCTGTTCACTAGCTGCCACATCTCATAGAAAAAAAGTCAATAAACATCTCCACACCACACTCCTCGTGTAAAAAATAACCAAAACACGCATGATTTTTTTCTTTTTAACATTTCCAGCCTGCTTACTTCCTTCATTAGACATTCATCTGAAAACTATTATGACTAAATATGTCTTATCACGAGGTTTACCCACATTGCTACAACATCCACAGTGAATGAAGTTCATTCATTGTGAATTTTTGAACCAAAACAAGTATTCAAGCAGGAATTCCACCTTGTCAGTGACACATTAAAGGTATACATACATCTATGTCAAAATTTTGTCCATGCGTGTGCTCTGATGGCCACAGTTCAGTCTGGCACAATGTCTGTGCATTTACATTTTTGTAAAACGTGTTTGCTCATCCCCATTAATAAGAGCATTATTCGCTTCCCTGCTGATGCACTGAAGAGAGCAGGCGATGTGGGGACTTTTGGGGGGTTGAATTGGCCTTTGTATTGATCGGGTTTGCACAGAGCTGAGCCTCGGGCTGATGACTGTCAGTGCAGTCCATTATGCATTCAGATATGAATTGAATGATGTGCTCATAGACGCAAAAGTAAACCTGCTCTCTACAGACATCAAAGTTTAAAAAACAAAACAAACAAAAAAAA
>NW_005187836.1:201181-202693 GCF_000239375.1 Pundamilia nyererei | reverse complement strand
CAATTGCGATGATTTAATGAATTTCAAACGCAGTGTGCTATTCTCTCTCTCACTGTATCTCTCTCTCTCTTCTTATGTAAGTCAGTATAGCTTTCTCTTTCTCCCATCTATATGACAGTAATCATCCAAATATGACAATATTTATTAGGGGTGCAACGATACACAAAATTCATGGTTCGGTTCAGTTCGATATTTTTTCGATACAAAAAAATGTTCATGCCTTTTTAATTTGTCAAAATTATAAATATATATATTTTAACTCAAAAGTACAGTTTTTTAATTGAATGTTGCTGAAACAAGAAAATAATTTTTATAAAAATCTATCTGATCGAGAAATCACTCATCTATGGAAAAGAGAGTTTATTACAGAGAAATGGCTCTTTCCAAAATAAAAGCTATTCTAGACGCTTCTTCTGAGCTATATTCTCAGCAGCATATTAAACATATCAGGTCCCCATGAGGAGAATCATGTGCTAACAGCTGTCTAAATGACTCGGGTAAAGTTTGTAGCATGCGTGCTTGTTGTTTTTGTCTGCTTCCACTTGTCTTTGCACTAGGATGATGTCGGCGTAAAAGTGCAGTCATATTCGTTGTGTTCCCACTAGTGCTGTCAGCATTAATCTCGTTAAAATGACATTAACGCCATAACGCGTCAAATCTCCCTTAACGAGTTACCGCGGATCGCCCCGTGCGTGGGGCTGGACGGCATCAACACGTTGACGAGCTATTGCCGCTAACGCACTAGTTCCCACCAATGTATTTGAGCATTGTGTGGCACATCTGACATGCTGTTTTACTTTTGTCCATGACGTGCTTACCTTCAGGGTCATGCTTCACATGAAAACCTAAGTAGTTCCAAACGCCAGATGTGAATGAGGGTGGGGGAGGTTCAATTTCGGGTAGTGTTGAGGCAGTTGCCATGTTGCAACGAGCTTAACTTCTGTCTCGCTAGCTTGCCCCCACACACACACACATCTGCGCTCGACAGTGCAGCCTAGGAGGAGTAGTCGAACGCAGATCCACTGAGCCCTCAACACAGACAGCATCGTCAGAAGAAAAGTTGATAAAATAAATTAAAAATTTTGTATTGTTTGATTCATATGCGTACCGAACCGAAAGCACTGTATCGAACGGTTCAATATCGATACGAGTATCGTTGCACCCCTAATATTTATGTAGTTATACTTTGGACCCTGGTGTTAAAGTGAATGGATAAGCCTTGTTGGGCAGCACAGACTGCAGCAAAAATAATAATGACAGAAAGGACATAAATATAGTAGAATAGTATGAGTATAAATTCAGTAATTACAAGGCATAGCCCAGATGGCTCTAGCGATGGCGACCGTGGCTCAGAGGTTTGGGAAGCACATCTGTAACCGGAAGGTCGCCGGTTCAATCCCCGGGCTCTCTGTCCTGGTCGTTGTGTCCTTGGGCAAGACACTTTACCCTACCGCCTACTGGTGTTGGCCAGAGGGGCACGATATGGCAGCCTCGCTTCTGTCAGTCTGCCCC
>NW_005187836.1:198020-200088 GCF_000239375.1 Pundamilia nyererei | reverse complement strand
TCTGAAAGCAAGGAGGCTGTTCAGATCATGGAGGATGAAGGAGAATCAAACTTTTCTGATAGAACTCACTGCAGAGGGTTCTGAGGATTAACATTCAGGTGGTGCGCAGGATTTATCCAAAGGAGAGCTACCTACATCATTACTAAACACATTGCAACACAAAGGCAGTATTCTAACACACGAATTAACCCAGTATCACTTCAAAGTGTGTAATAGGCAGTCGTTCATTTCACACTTTCCCTGTCTAAAGTGTGAAATGGACACACATGTTTTACTTATATTCAATACAGATTCAGCAGGGAGAAATCAGTTCATGTGTGTGTGCAAACGTTATCAAGCCCTTGAATGTTACATAGTTTAGCATGACATGTTACTGTAGTTCTCATATAGAGCCAGGAAAATCCCAGGATAGCTGAGGAGCAATAAATAAGGCTCAGTTCTAAACACCCAGCATGATGAATCAGTTTTAGGATAGAGCCAAGGTTTGGGCCCTGGGCGCATAGTTTTGAGTCATCCACGCATCTAACTGTTCTAAAAATAAACAATCCTAGTAGCAAGTATCACAAGCACCACAGACATAAGATGTGCTTTTTTCGCATTCGATTTTGTGCAGTACACAGTAAATTGTGTCCCACAGACTTTGTAATTCAGATTTGCGTGACTCATGTAAATATTTTTATATTACAAATGCATTACACATCACATCCGCAAAAAATACATCTGTCCACACATTACATTGTGCCTATTTCATAAGTGATATTTTCATCAAGCTCAAGATTAAGAGGTTAGGAAAAGGAGATAGAAGGGACTTGTGGAACGCACCTCACAGTCCCATAATTCAGACCGTCTGAGCAGTTATGAAAAAAAAATCGGCATAATAAAGCAGTGCAGATTATGTAAATGTTAGTCCACATCGGTTTCATGGAAACAGTGTCCTGGTAATGCATGGCTGAACTCTGAACATCACACTGCTGTAATAAAACTACTGGTTGAGTTGTTGCCTTGAAGATCATAGATTTATATTAGTTCTCTAAAGATTATGAGCTATAATAACCCATCAAAGTGTGTTTTAAGTTCTTTACAATCAGGTTGTATCAGTTATGTCCTTTGCTATATTGCTGCTTTTAGGATTATTGTGAAGTAATTTTTACTTCGGGTCAAATGGGATAAGTGATGGATTGAACAAATTTTTACTGCAGTCACAGAAATCCTAAACACGGAGGAGAAAAGAAGTTCCAAGTAGTTAAATATAAGAAATGATCAGGTATTTACTTTTGTCTGCTATGGAACGGATTTAATTAGTGAGGCGATTTATTGTGATGTTACAGTTCCAGGGTGATCTACTAACTGTATGCTATACTTTGTGTACAAAGTTGTGGGTAGAAATTTACCAAAATTATCCAGCGTAAGCTCAGGTTTCACGCTTGTGTTTTTCTCTGAAAACAGTAATCCAGTTGAGATAAATTAATTGTGTTACAGATTCAGCAGTGACGGTAACTTGCTTTGTGCACACTGCTGAAAAAAAGACAGCTCGGCTCTGATGATTTCTGCTCTTTTTCATGACAATCCCAGTATTACTTATGACCAATGAGCGGAGCTTACCTTTAAACTCTCATTCGGACTGAGTGAAGAGTTTTAGGACAGAGACAGTTTGGGCAGCCTTAAGCCATCCACCCAAAATACTGAGTAAGCACTTCTTGTTTCTTGATTTTTTTCAGGACTAGATTTGTAAAAATGCAGTAAATTGTGTCCCTCAGATTTTATAATTCACATTTTCGTGAGTCGTGTAAACATTTTTCTCCTGAAAGGAAAGCTCCTACAAATACATATGCTGAGATGCTAAGGCCAGCAGCAAAAATACTCCCGTTCACAACTTTCAGTCACAAACACTGACACTGTGCCTCTTTAAGTAAGCTTATAAACATCAAAAGATGGCTTTACTCTGCCGCAGACACAAGTAGTAGTAAATTTGAGAAAAAATGCTTTTTCTCTAAAATTCCAACCTTGGTGTATTAAGATGCATTCTGTAATCTTTCTTCTGCACACACTAGTTTCAACATATAAGGAG
>NW_005187836.1:188880-196889 GCF_000239375.1 Pundamilia nyererei | reverse complement strand
GAATCTCCCGTTTTAAAGATTTCTGCTTAAATGTGCTTAGTGATATGTACACAGAGAAATGAGTTCTGGTTGCACATGAACCTGAAGAACCTCAGCGATTTTATCACAGTCACTTTCAGTAATCCTTTAAAGAATGCTGCCCCCTGCTGTGCTAAAGATGATTATTCTCCATGGGACTGTTCCATTCAGTGGAGTCAGTTTTAACTTTAAAGTGTTCCTGAAGTATTAAAGCACTTGCCATACATATAATCCAGTTTATTATTACCCCTCATAAAAGGCTGATGATGTATTTTTGTCCCGCCGGGTGAGCAGGTGGGCAACATAGGAGTTTGAAATTGATACCATTAGTGTATCTACTAAAAATTGCAGTGACCTCGAGTCCCCTCAAGTTGTGCTCATTGACAAAAACTAATTTGGACTGATGGCAACGTCCTAGCAGTCTGTCTGTATTTATAAATAAGACAGCATTTATCGTTATTATTGTCATTTTTATTTTATGTAGATGCACGGAGCCTGCTGTCCTATTTGTACCTGTGTGACTGAGCCATTAGCTTGCTCTGCATTAGGAAGTCCAGTGTTGGATGGTTTCACAGATGAATTAATTCAACAGTGCAGTGGCACGCTGTTTAGCACTGTTGATTGTTTGCTTGGGTCATCCCCGGGTACTCTGGTTTCCTCCCACAGTCCAAAGACATGCAGTTAGTGGGGATAAGTTAATTGGAAACACGAATGGTTGTCTATGTGTTAGCCCTGTGACAGACTGGCGACCTGTCCAGGGTGTACCCTGCCTCTCGCTCTAAGACAGCTGGGTAGGCTGTAGGCGACGGATAAGCAGAAGTGAATGGATGGATTAATTCAGTGTATTTTCCTATTATCTCAGGATGGTGGTGCATGGGATAGCCCTCTTGATCGTAGTATTCCCAAAGTATTTTAACAACATGTCTATATGTGGTGTTCATGTATTGATATTGCATTACTATGTTGTATCATTTTTTTGTCTCCTGCCCCTACTTTTTTGAAGTAGTGCCAGTTTTTTTCTTAACCTAAAGTTAGTTAATTTAATAGGACACACTGAATGAAGTTTGTAAGTAACAATATATAAGAACAAATGCCTCTTCTTTTGCATTTTTATTTTCAGATGCTGTCAGACTCCACCTGACCATCTGCTGATCATCTGTTGTCTCCTGTCATCAGTCTGCTGCCTACACATATGCTGCTCAGCTTTAGCGTGTAGAAAGCAGAAAGCTGTTTTTCTGATGCTTTTGGCCAGAATGTTGTCTGGCTAAAGTCTTTCCTTCCTGCTTCCTACTTGCTTCCTCATCTGACCGAGTGTGGCTGATGTCTTGCCTGCCCACCTGTTAGATCAGCTGTAAGATCATTGTTAAAGCAGTGAACTTCCTTTTAACGCTTTAAATGCTCATTGAAAATAATTTGGGCATTTCTTGTCTTTTTCCATCCTTGCATGATGACTTTTCCACCCTGTGACCACTTTCTGTGATGGTACTTTATAGTAGAAACAGTGCTCAAGGGCTGTGCTATACTTCTGTTATCACTTGTCAGCATTATAAAGAATGCGAAATGTGGAAAGCAGTACAAGTAAAGAAACTGTCTTTTTTTTTAAAAAGATTACAGTATAAGCAAGGTGCCATAAAGTATCCAAGCATATCGGCTAATAAAAGGTTTCCTTAATATTAGAATTGTTTACTACATTTTCTTTCTTTTTTTTAACCATAACTTTATATAAAAGATGGATGTAGCCACCATCATGTCACCTATTTATTTCTGAACTCTGAAGTGTTATGGTAACAGATAAAACTACTGTATATATAATAATATTTATGGAATGAATTTATTCAGCTGTACCATGATCTGGATGCTGGCATGCTGCCAAACACACAGTAAGGATTTCCCTCCCTGAGTTTGTTTAGCATAGTCTCAGTTGCCCTGCACACATACCAAGCATATTAGTGCCAGCTGTAGCAACTGGGCTGGAATCACTTCTGCTGGTATTGAATTGCTGATTTGGTGAATTTTTAAATGGGATTTTGCTACCAGCATTTTTGCACCATTTCTGTATCTATTTGCACGTCAAAGTGCATTGTTTGGTCATTGTTTTACAAACCTCAAATACGACAGAAAGAGTAGAAGACCATCTGGGACTCCACCAACTGCTCTTAGAACTGAAGAAACTTCTTGGATGAGAGATGAAAAGTCTTCAAGAAACTTTAAAAAGTCCAGATGCTTTTCTTTCCAAGCTCCTTAGAGTACGATGACCTGAGAGCCTCCACAGTCCTATAACCAGCCCAACTGGTAGTCAGTGTGGGCCAAAGTAGCTTAGCCCCAGTTAGCGCTCCCTTGGCAGGTCCTCCCGAGCAGCCAGGAAATCAGGCTGCATTGGGTGACCTCCAGTGCTCCACCAACCTTAACTAGGAAACTTTTTGGGGAAACCTGGTCTTGTTAGGAGATGTTAGATAGAGAAGCTCTCTTTTTTCCTGAAATCTGGCTGAATTTATTAAACACCCCAAAACATGACTATCCAGACTTGGGACCAGTTGCAATCTTATATGTTTCTCTGCATTTTTTTTATCCCACAGAAATCGATTATATCTTATTAATATTGTAGCATCTGCACTGCGTATGACCCTGGATTCTGTGTTTTCTCTGAAAAAGAAGGCAGCACATTACAGATGCTTGATTGCTTGACTCCCTGGTAACTCACAAACTTCCACCTTGAAGTAGATAATGGATAGGCTGAAGAAGAATTGGTGTTACACTTTTGGCCTAAAAAAATAGTTTGTTATTCTACAAAAGCCCTCAGTAAAGCTAGGACATCTTACTATTCGTGACAAATTAACTTCAGCACTGTAGCCAGGCTGAGAAAAAGTCCAATTTTTAATGAGCTAAGTCTGTTAACCTTAACTAGCAATGACTTTAGGAATTTCTTCCCAGATGAAACTGTAATAATTAGAGAAAAAATTATTTACAGCTATCCCACAGATGTGCCTTAAAGTACAGCAACTTTAATAACTGATATTTGATTGATGTTTACTTGGACCCCTTCACTTCGATCAGCCTCTCTGAGTTAATGTCTTCATCTAAACCCTAGGTCACCAATAGACAGAGTGCGGGCTGGATCTGCATAGATGTTTCTCCATTCTGACAGATCTATTACTAGATTTTGATGGACTGTTTCTAATTTACTCTGCACAGCATTTCTTGTATTTACGGTAAGGTTGTTTTAATCTGTGCAGCCTTTTCCTTTGTCTTTGGTGGTCAATGTATATACAAAGGCAACACACAGACGAGTCACATGCTTTGTAACTCATCCCACATAACATTACTTAGCAAATCAAATGCTTTATTCAGGGCATGTGTGAAAACAGAAAACTCATGGGGGAAACACATAGGGAGAAAATAATATTCAAAGTTGAGATGGTTTACAGAAATGGGGTGATTCAAACAACACCTTTATTAAAATTAAGCAAATCTAAAATCGAAGCCTTATTTTACTTGAAATGAGAAAATAAATAATTTTTAAAATTTATTTTCTTACTAACTGAAAATGAATAATAAACATTGTTGAAATACTATTGAATTGTAATTTATTTCAATTACTTGAGAGCCAGATGTTGACTGTACTGTGGTAGCACTGTGCTCCACTTGCTTGAATCATATCAATCTTATGAATTCCAATTTTTGTATGTAAATGGTGAATCTTTCTCACACACAAAGGTTTGTCATGGAGTTCCACAGGGTTCCATGCTGGGAACAATACTTTTCACATTATTCACCCTCTATCAGGCCGGTTGCGGCAGATTGCTCCTTCCCTGAGCCTAGTTCTGACAAAGGTTTCTTCCTGTTAAAAGGGAGTTTTTCCTTCCTACTGTTGCCAAGTGCTTGCTCATAAGAGATTGTGTGATTGCTGAGTTTCTTTCTAATCGAAGCTTGTTCTGTTATGAATTGGTACTATATAAAATTTAATTAAACTGTACTGATTGAACACTAGCTGCATTAGTTGGCTACCTTTCATTCATAAACGAGATATTTACATGAGGGTAAAAAACTCCCTTTGTGTGTCCTTCACAACCGACAACTACTTTCAGCTACTCCCTTATTTCCCAGGGGTTTCAATGGCACATGATACCACATGTTGATTTTTTTTTTCTAAACGCCCTTCCTGACACAACCGTTCCATTTATCCAGGCTTGGGACCAGCAATGAAAATTATGACCTCTGAGGCTGGGCTTGTGTCTCCTTCTGGTCTTGAACTGGATGTTTTCCACCTTTAAGGCAAATGTGTTAACCACAACACTACAGAAAAGGCTCAAAAAAAGCAGTCTCTGCTTTGTAATTTAATATTGCATGAAAACTCAAAAGCCTGTGCTTGCATCAACTGTTATGTATAGTGTATACATGTATTAATGTCTATCAAGTATTCACACCGATGCCTTTCTTGGAGACTGATGTTACTGCTAAACATTTATTGGAGGAATGAAATGTTATGTTAACGGATATAATGAAGGATATCAGCCAGGTTGCATTTACACTTTCATACAAAGTATGACACATTTGTGCAGATGAAACTGCTTAACAGCGCATAAATGCAACCATAATAACAATAATAATCCAATAATGCTATATAGTAGTATACATTGCTAATTCCTAGTTTTCTTGCTTTTGCAAAGAGTAATTTGATAGATTTACATCCATATTGGTTTTTAGAATTACATTAGGAGATTGCTGCTGTTGCAGAATTACACTTTAGTGAATGTCAGTTTTGCTTGGTGCATGAAACAGAAAAGATAGTAAAACATACATTAAAAAAATTATTTTGCTTATAGATTCTTTATACTTGTAATGGGAGATACATCAGAGGATTTGGGATGCAGAGGCCTCTGAGCTTCTGTTCAGGACAAACACATGCAGACACTATTAAATATATCAGCGTGCAGAGAAACAATGCTTTCAGATTTGCATATAGGAAGAGGACTTCTCGTATTTCGTCACTCATGTTGGTGACTGACAACCCAGTGTCAAGAAAAAAATAGTCTCAATGGATTCCAGACAGTTACATAATGAGGTACAGTGACAGAAACAAGATGCAGGATGATAACATTTACCGTCAACAGAAGGTATGCAAATATTTCTTTTCTTTACATTAAAGTTTATTAAACACAGCACACCTCTGTTATGATATGCTTTACAACTTGATTATTATGTTATTAAAAAACTAACAAGCATAAGCTTCCAGGAATTGCCCTGTGCAGAACCATTCTTTTTTTTTTACATAATCCAACCGAGTCATTAAAGTGAGCTCAAGAAACATAAATCTTTCAAAAAGCAGAAAGTTGCATTACAGGAAATGTAATATCACACTTTTTTAAAGATTAAAACAATTTGGGGAATAAGAATTAGTCTCTAATGACTTCTTAAAATCACCCTCTAATGACTAGAAGAGTTAAATGTCACCTAATGTTTGCAGTTAATGAGTGGAATTGTTTTGAATTTGTTGTTTGTGTGTCTAGTTCAGAAGAAAAGTCAGCCCAAAATGACAGTCGGGCAGCAGTTTCCGCTATATATGCAATCATAAATGTGATTAATACACCTCAGTTTTATGTTGATCGTCTTAAGGTGGGAGGAAGAAAAGCAGATGAAAGCCAGCTTTAAGCAAATGTTTTACTCCAGTAAGACTGAAGGTGACCAGGCCCAGCAGAGAAGTCTAAGCCCTTGTTGTCCTCTAAACACAGACATTAAATATGATAAGATGCGGGCTGGATAATGACACAGTTTGACTAGTTTTCTTCCATACCAAGCCACTGTATTCACTATCAATATTATGGGTGAGACCGGAACACATTGCTCTGCTGGATTTGCACTTCGAGAGAATTAGAGTGCACGTGTCCATGTGTGTGTGCATGCATGTATTAGTCCCACCCATTATCGAGAAGCATGCACACACACATCGGCACCGAAGAAGCTTTAAATAGGTGGTGCGTATGAAGTCACAATTTTTTTGCCATTCTGGGGTCAGTCACTTGCCACTGCTGTCAGTTTAAGCAGTGACTGCAGGAGGTAAGTGTCAGCTTTTCTGCTACAGCTATGAATGGTATTTGTCCAAAAATTAAGTTAAGCTGTTGCTTTGAAGCATGAAAATATGGGAATGGAGCACTTCATTGAAGTTGCACACTTAATGTTGTTGTGATGTGTGTTAGAGTCACTGCTGCAGTGGAATAATCTTTATTGGTTAATTGAAGAAATTTAACAGTCATTGCAAAACAGAATGTGGCAATATCAGTCATGTTGTGTAAAACAACAAGTCACTTTTTATGGAATACATGCCCAGATGATTAAGTATGCACAAACAATAAGATAAGAATGCTTTTCTCATTTGCAATTTTAATGATCTTTGAGACACTTGCAAAGATGCAGATTTTTTTTTGCAAAAAAATGGTGCAGCAATTTATATAAAAGTGTCAAAATAAATGGAGATACTATATATAAAGCCAAAACAGAAATATATGATTCCAGAGCTTGAGAGTGTATAATTGGTATGACCATATTTATTCGTCAGCACAGCCTGAACACTCTTAGAGAAGCGTTCTTGTCATTTCTTTGAGTAGTCTCCAGGAATAGTTCTCCAGGTTTATAATGGACATTTAAGGCTCTTCTTTAGATGTCTTTATGCAAGATGATCCCACACTGCTTCATCTTTAGCTTCAGACTCTTGGGAGGCCAATCCATGACTGGTAGTGTACCACTATGTGTGTTTTCTATCCAGGTATGCTTTTAATACATTGGCAGGCAGTGTGTTTGTGTCATTGTCATGCTAAAAACATGAAGCTGCTTCCAATCAAAATGGAACAAAAGCTGCTTTTATAATTTCATCAATTTTGACAAGAGCTCAACACCACTGGCTGAAATGTAGCAGCAAACCATGACAGAGGCTCCACTGTGTTTTGCAGATGCTGTGGACACTCACTGTTTTATCTAGCTCCTGAACATTCTCTGTACATCCTTAAAATGATTTGAACAAAAGAATATTCATCATTGCATAGATAGGGCATGACTTTTCAATACTGTTCACCTGCTGTAGGGGTTTTTTTTGTCTTCCGTGTGTCCAGTTTCTTTAAGGGCACACTGTACACCATGCCAAGATATGGGAATAACTGTTTTGGTGCCAAAATACAATTTTAGTTCTGTCAGACTGCATTATCTTTAGATTTTTTTATTTTATAATTTATTTTTTTTTGTAGATTTAGGAAATTGGAGGAAATTTCATTTTTTTGCGACAGGCCACCGGTAACAAAACGCCTAAAGACACAATTTCATATTGGTTCTTTGCTAAGTTTTCTGTTATGTGTAGACACAACACGGGTTCATTCCATGAGTCGCTCAAGACCAATTTCAAAAATTTATAAGAAAGTCTGGCAACTTGGAAGCAAAATTTATAAAAAAAAAAAAGAGGAGTGACTCATGACTTTCACAGAATACTGTATATTTGCAGAAAAATGCACCTGTTATGCACCTACAGCTACCCATATAACATTTGCTCCTTGTACATATAAAGAATCTGCACATAAACACTTAATGATTCACATATATGCACACACATACACACAAGGTTGAACAGGTGACGCTACACTTTGATTCAGCCTCATACTTATCTTAACTTCTACCTCTGCCTCTGTAACCCTACTGTTACAGCCAGACCTTAAACTTGACTGTCTTCACTGTTAAATGCATTGATTTACATTCTGGTGACTAGCATTTTGTCCTCAAAAGAAAAGAGAGGATGCACAATGTTACTTATTTAGCACACCACATATTTTGTTTTATAAGTACACACCCATGCACTTTAAACACTGTCTAGTCAGGCTAAGCTGAATTCTGCCCTTTTGCTCAGTTCTGTTTTGTAAATAATGTATTTTCCGTCTTTTCCAGCTGCCTAGAACTGAAACATCGACAGTAACCTCATTGCAAAGTGTCAGGTAAGGGTCACCCCCCCCCCC